>NW_024087042.1:0-212022 GCF_009730915.1 Dioscorea cayenensis subsp. rotundata | reverse complement strand
GGTTGGTGCAACTAGGTTTGATGGATTTGCACGTGTCATGCACATGTACCTTGCAAACTCAATAATGATAGAGAAAGTTAAGCTCAAAAGGAAATAAGATAAAAGAAAAGAAGAAATAAAAAGAAAAGACAAATGGTTAGAGCAATAAGCTAGAAGTTTTCTATAATTCCTTAATGTCCCCGGCAACGGCGCCAAAAACTTGATTGTGTGCCCGCAAGTGTACGGGATCACCAAGTAATACCCTGTGAGTGACACAGGGTCATAGTATTCCACGGGGCTAAGGAGCTCCTATTACTCCTTCATCACTTATTTTCTAACCTTACAACTCAAACATGTTCTTACTCTAGTACGTGCAATAACATAATTAAGAATACAAGTATAGCAGCCCCACAACAAGCAAGAAAATCACAAGAGCAATAATGATAAGAACAAGCCTAGGGATGAGGATTCCCAAGAGGGATTCATCATGATGAACGGATGCATAAGAATAGATGACATGGGTGATTTAGGCCAATGGACCTCAACAATAATTCAACCCCGATTTCTCGGTAGTCAAACCCTAATCCCATACAAATGATGACAAGGATTTCTCCTTAGTCATATTCCTATGATCGCATTAAGTACATTGAGATCGCGAAATAAAGACGCACTTAACCTAAGTTTATCCTCATGGTTTCGGAGGGGCAACCTACATCCAATTTCTCAGCATGTTGGTCAAGGATCTCCCTTTTTTTAGCTCAATGATGATCTAGTACACGTGAGTAGGGTCACGTCTATGTATACAACTCAAATAAGAACTAAGGATTTCTCCATATTATAGTTCTAGGCATTAAACAACATGAGCTAAACCACAAATCACACCAATGCATTCCAAATAAGAGTGAAGCATCCAAAATACATGATGAACCCCCCATGGGCCCCCCTAAGGTTCACCTACATCCGGTGGCCTTAGGGGTCTAGTGTGCCCTCATACAAATAAATGACTCAAACACAACAAAAGCAAGAAGTAAATGCATAAATGGCACTCCCAAGACCAAATGATGAAGAGGAGGAAGAATGCCGGCCGAATGACGCTTCTTCTAGCCCTAAAGGTGCCAAATGCTTCTCCTCACTTGATGATGAAGCTTCCCCTTGAAGTTCAAGCCCTTGATCTTCCCAAGGTTCAAGCCAAATCTCCCAAGAAAATGATTTTTTCGTTTCTCTCCTTCCTCCCAAGTGGTGGCTGCCAAGAACCCCCCAAAGTCTCCCCCACAAAGTCCCTCTTTTCTTTCCCCAGAAATGCCTTTTATACTCCTCATCATCAACGCCAAGATTCCTTAATCCCGGGTAGAATCCCAAGCTCAATGAGGACCTCATTGAGGTGGTTTACTGGCTCAATGAGGACCTCATTGAGCTCCTCATTGACACTGTTCGGCAGTATTGAGGTGCTACAGTGATCATCCCGGGCTCTATACCGGGCAGTAGTGAGGCCATATGCCATGATTCGATTTTTGTGTTGGAAATTCTCCAGGTGCTACAGTGGTAGCTGTAGTAATTTTGCTACAGTGTCGTTGCTGCAGTACCGCGACCTGGTTTTCTTCACATTTTCGCCCAAATCATATCTTCATGTCCTCCATGGCATTTTCGTGCCCTGCAAAACAAATAACCCACGATTAAGCATAAAATGGGCATCAATTCTTATACAAATACATGTTATACACAGCAAATACATTTACTAAAATACATACAATTAGACACTTATCAAAGACCTCCGGCGAGGCCCATCAACTAATTAAAGAAATGGGGTTAAATAGCTACCAATGCAATGCTAGGGAGAAGAAAAAGGTGGCCGGGCTCTGTGAGATCAATACAGTAATTTCATTGATGCCTCAAGTGGAATCATTGAGTAAGAAGTTAGATCTTCTAACTTCGAATAGAGTGGCGGCCGTGAGTACTTGCACCGGGTGTGGTGGAGGACATGCTCCCTCCGATTGCCCAATCTCTATTGGTGATGCATTTTCGGTTAAGAATGTCGATTTTGTGGGTAATGCAATGAGGAACCAAGAGAATCCATATAGCAACACCTACAATCCAGGTTGAAAGAATCAACCCAATTTTTTGTGGAGCAACCAAGGTCCACAAAAGGCCATGGGCCCACCAGGTTTCCAACAACAATAAGACCCAAACATGGAATACCGAGTTTCAGGTTTGGAGACCTGAATGACTGATTTGGAGAAGGCCTTGACTAGGTTTATGCAATCGTTGGATACAAAGTTTCAATCAGTTGAGGATACACTTCGCAACCACATCACCTCTTTGCACAATCTTGAAAATCATGTGGTGCAGATTACGAAGTCTCTATTGGAAAGGCCATAAGGAAGCTTGCCAAGTAATACCGAGACTAATCCTAGAGAGCATGTGAAAGCGATCACTTTGAGAAATGGTCGTGAGGTTGAAAGTAGGCTTCCGAGTGAGAGGCCCAACGGACACACACCCGAGGTTGTAGAGGTTGAGGAGGGAGAAACCAAAGAGTAGGAGATGGCACCCCCATCTTTCAAGCCTAGAATCCCTTATCCTTCTAGATTGAAGAATGGCCAAGGGTATGAACAGTACAAGAAGTTCCTGAGTTCAAGTAACTCCACATCAACATTCCCTTTGTTGAGGCATTGGCTCAAATGCCTAAGTATGCAAAATTCTTGAAGGACTTATTGACTAACAAGAGAAAGTTGGAGGAAAGTGCTTCAGTGATCCTAGATGCTTCTTGCTTGGCTGTGTTGCAAAAGAATATGCCGAACAAGAAGGAAGACCCAGAAAGCTTCATTATTCCGTGTAACATTGGCAATTTGGGTGAAGAAATGGTATTGGCAGACTCAGGGGCTAGTATCAACGTCATGCCATACACCTTCTTTCAGAAGCTAGGTTTGGGAGAGCCTAGGCCCACTTGGATGACTTTCCAATTGGCTGACCGAATGGTAAGACATCCGAAGGGCATCATTGAAGACGTTCTTGTCATGGTAGAAAAGTACATTTTTTGGTTGACTTTGTAGTGCTATACATCGATGAGGATGTGGATGTACCTTTGATACTTGGGAGGCCATTCTTGCGGACTTCCAAACCATTGATTGACATGGACAGTGGAGAGTTAACATTGAGAGTTTGAGATGACAAGCTCACATACCACCTTGCTGAAGCCATGCGGCATTCTCTTGATTTTGATGATACTTTGTATTTCCTAGACACTACTGATGAGATTATTGATAAATACATGCATGAAATGTTCAACCTGGATCTGTACGATGGTTTGTTCGACCAAGAGATGGAAAATAAAGAAGTTATGATACTTGGTTCAACTGAAGAAGTACCATCTACTCCTGGGATCCTGAAGAAGTTGCTCTAGAAGATGAAGAGGGCGAGGAGATGCCACCATAAATGCTCCGAGGCTTGTGGAGATGTGCGTGAACCGAACAAATTGGATGCACCATTGCTAGGTGGTCCCAAGCCTGATAACTTCCCCTCTACCTTCAAGAGGCTTTGATTTTCATGCTTTCAAGCTATGGGTAAGAGGGCAACCTTCATCTATGAACCCCCGTGAGGTAAGACAAGGTACGTCAAGCTTAGTGACGTAAAACAAGTGCTTCTTAGAAGGAAACCCAAGTGTTTACTGTTTTCTTAGTTAGTACTTTAGTGTTTGCATGAATAAAGTGTTGAGTGTTGCTGTCTTGATTGTTAGATGCTTTTGCTGTGATTTTATTGTGGGTTTTAATTTCATCTTGTGTTTTTATGAGGATTTTAGCAAAGTTTTGGTCGTTTGAGCTAGTTTCTTATGTTTTCATAGGTATAGTTTGCATAATAGGGTAGGCTCTGAGTGTGTAAACATGTTCAGGAATTTCTGCAGAGCCTGCAGAGTTTTTAAGGCATCCAGAGAAAATGCAAGGGCATGTGAAATTTCCCCACGCCCGTGGATTTGTATTGTGAGCTCATCTAGAGAATGCAAAGGGGCGTGGACTCGTCCCTATGAGCGACCTCGTGACTTTCACATACCCATGAGAGTACATAGGGGCGTGGACTTGCCCCTGTGGGCGAACCGGTGACAAATGCAAAGGCGTGGGTATTTTTCACATGCCCGTACAGATCTCTGCAGAAGAGCTCTCTCTATCCTTGGAAGACACATTGGTGTGTGTGTGCCCCTGTGAGTTGGGCCTGCAAATGTCCTTGCCCGTACGGGATTTTAGCACGGCGTGTGAAACACTTAGTGATTATTCTCGCCTGGACAGTAGAGCCACATGGGCGTGCAGCTGCCCCTGTGGATTGGGCGCACGGGCGTGGGTACCTTCCACATGCCCGTGCGAGAGCATTCAGAAATAGTGAGGGTTTTCTCGAGAGCCCACAGGGCGTGCGGCTGCCCCTATGGATAGGGGGCACAGGCGTGGGTACTTTCCACATGCCCTCACGAGAGCATTCAGAAATAGTGAGCATTTTCCTGAGAGCCCATAGGGTCATACACCTGCCCCTGTAAAGCTCTCCTTTGGAGGCGGACAGGCGTGGGAAATTTCTGCAAGGCCGTGTGGATGCATAGATCGCCAAGAGGTGCGAGTTTTTTTTAAAAGTACGACCATTGTTCTTCATCCTCACATTCTTCAGTCGGCTGAGAGCACTCTCACACCTTTCCCTGACATCGTAGTGCAGATCTGAAGGGATTTTTGTTTGGTTTTCGGGCCGATTCAAGTTTTTCCCATTTCACATCATCGATAAGTCCTATCTTTTGTTTTCTTCATCAATTCTTGATTTTAATCGATAAAACTGGTGAATAATGCTTTGTTTCTACAATTAGAATGATTATGCATGTTTAGAACAAAGTTAGAAGAAATTTAACGGTGTACTTTTGGATTTTTGAGGCATAGCCATGCGTTTTTCACGCCACGCGGATCCACACGGGCATGTAGGAATTCCACACGACCGTGTGGATTTCTACAACATTACCCAATTAGCTTGTTTGATCGATTTTCTTTCAAATTTGCAGATTATGGTACCTCGGTCAAAGAAGCAAACAAATAAACAGCCGCGTGAGTCATCTCCTGAGTCCGAGAGTATGAGATTTTCTATTCCCGAGCACCAGGTGCGGTTTGAGTACTTATCGAGACTTCATTTCAGATAGATTCAATTCCAGGATAGGCGCAGATTGAGAGATCTACAGCAGGGAAATGAGTTCATAGATGAGGTCCATGATCTCGTTTCAGTGGATGGTTGGAGGCAGTTATTGTTGACTAGGGAGCCAGCCATTCATGATCTTACACTGGAGGTCTTATCGTCATTCGAGTTTGATAGATCTTATGCTAGATTCGACAGTCTTAACTCCATTCTGTTCAGAGCATGTGAACATCACTATAGCATGAGTATTACTCAGTTTTCAGTTCGGCTTGGCTTATACGAGGAGGCATTTATAGACACTGAGGAGTATTCCCAGTTACCGACACATTAGCCTGGAGCTTTGACCCCACAGAGAGCTTACAGAGCATTGTGTGGTTAGGGTCAGTATGAGCCGGGGATTTCCAAGACCACGTGCCTTTCCTGACCTACATACCGATATTTACATGGCATTCTGACCAGGTCGATGAATGACAGTGGTGATAGCACTGTTGTCCTGAGCCGGCAGGAGCTTCTGTATCTGTATTAGATGGTTCAGTGCATACCGATTCATCTAGGGTATATCATCGCAGAGTACATCCGACATTAGAGATAGTATGCCAGATTGGGAGTGATCTTCTTGACAAGGTCCCCTTGCGTATATCCCGCAAGTGCACGGGTTTGTCGAAGTAATAATCCCGGGTGAGCGGGGTCCAATCCACAGGGAGTAGGAAGTAAAAATACTTAATTTGATTCTTATCTATGTGAAAGATCAATGATAAGGAGTGTGATAATGATTCAATTCTCGATAATAAAAGCAACAAGAAATAGAGCAAACGTAAAGAAGGGGCAAGGCAATCGATAAAGATGGGGTACCCGGATAATTCTCCGCCTAGGATAATTGTTTCAAGTGCAAGAACCCTCTATTATGCTTCCTAATCAATGCAATGGTGAGTCATGGAAATCCTTAATTATATAGTCCCAAATCTAAGGTCAACTATGCCTAACTCTATACATGTCCCGGAGGAGAAATCGAACAATCTCAACACCTCTCACTCGTATAGAGTTGCAATGAGCTCTAGGGATTCCAAGTGATAAATCTCTTCCTAATTATAGACCTAACCCTTTGGTCCCGGTGGAAGGTCCCTAACCACAATTAAGCCCTACATACTAAGATCACCTCAACGCTTCACTCCATTGCACGAGCAACTAAGCCCCAGCGGAAGTTCATCCCTTAGACCATTCACTCTATTATAGCCGCAAAGAACTCGAGGAACGGAGGTAGAATCTATCACACTGTAGGGGAAAGGGGACGCTCCTCTACCTCTCGACTCACCCTCTCAACCCTCTCCAACCTAGCTTTGTCTAACACTTGTGGTGTGTCACTCACTCACAAGGTTACCAATAAGAACTCTCAACCCTAGTGTCACTCTAAGGGAAATGTTCAAACAATCAAGCATTCAAGGTTGGAACTCACAATAATCATCAATTTATTGAAAACATAATAAAAAGGTTCAAAGAAACAAATACATCCTAGGGTTCACAATACCCGAGTACCCACTAGGGGTTTACTCGTCGCAAGGGATCCTTTGTCAGACCTAGGATACACCTCGCCGGATTGGTGCCGACGAAAGCTCTCCCAATAACCTTCTTCCAAATGACGCGCGATGTCAGAGCCATAGAACCTCGCAAGTTGGGGAAAAGATGGAGAAAAGAACACCAAAATTGGGGCTGAATCGGCTTTAAATAGGGCTGGAATCGGGCGACTACACCAGCGTGGATGCTTCACGCGCCTGTCTGTAATTTCCACACGGGCGTGGATAATTTCCACACGCCTGTGTGGATTCTCTGTTTCTCTGGTTTCTCGGCCGGCTGTGAACAGTGCTGCTACAGTATATACTACAATGTTGCTACAGTGCTCTGCTACAGCATTCGACCTGAATAGCTTCCCAATTCCATACTTTCATCGGAGTAAAGCAAACGGGCACACGTTCACATCGTGGATCACTTGCTTCTTCAATGGTGTACATGTTGGCGAAACTCTTGTTCTCTGTGCATAAGTCAAAGTGCTCGAGTGTGACTGCCTTTGTGCCCCTCCAAATGGATGTGCCAACTCGAATACAAGGAGGTTGGCACACACTCTAGCATCTCACATCGACCTATGTCTTCGGGTTTTGACCTTAGCAAGATTTCCTCCAAAATCGGTGCATTGTGATCCACATTGGCCTATTTCCTTCATACTGGGCCTCACAACCCTACCTGCATAAGAGTAACATAAAAACACACATATTAGTGTAAAAACTCGAGAAAAGTAATGCTCAACATAAGGAATGAACGCTTCGCATTCGTATCGCACAAGCACTTATCAAACTCCCCCACAGTTAAGCTTTTGCTTGTCCTCAAGCAAAAATTAAAAACGTTATGTGCATCAATGAAGAAGATATTGGAAGTGCTTGGCCTTAGGTTCACCAAAGTATACAAAGAGAGCATTCTACAAGTAAGGGAAATTCCAACACTAAATATGAAAAATCAATGCTCTAGCTAAAAACTTGAATCAAAAAGGAAACAAAACCCGAAATCATGTACGTGTGTGAACTCACTCAAAAACAACCCAAGGTGTACTCCTCAAAGTTCTAAGTACAAGGGACTTATTTATCTACAAAAGTGACAACAATTTCAAAGATGGTAGTAGCTTCACACATCCTCTAAGGTAGCCCTTTCCAAAGCGGCCGCTAAGGTGGCTTTCACACTTTCGAGGTGGTAGCTCTTTATACCGGAGTGGTAGCTTTCACTCATCCTATGAGATAGCTCTTTCTCTCATTAGGGCATAGCTAGTATCCGACTTATGAGAGTAGTTTCATACTAGATAGGTGGTAGCTCTTTACACGGAACAAGCACAAATAAATAATAAAACTATTTTGTTCTTTCTTTTCATTTTCCATATTTTTTTTTGCACCAGAAAATAAACCTAACTAGTCCCTTTAATATTAAACATGAGTTTCCAATAGAGTTCAAAGAGTGAGTAGTGCACTAAGTATAAATCGGGGAAAAAATTCCTAGAAATTCAAGCAATAACTAGAGCATGAAAACATTCAATGTTAGAAATTCTCCTAAACTCAAGAATACAAACATTGCAACTAAGGTGAACCGCCTGACAAGGTCCCCTTGCGTATATTCGGCAAGTGCACAGGTTTGTCGAAGTAATAATCCCGGGTGAGCGGGTATCGAATCGCCAGGGAGTAGGGAGTAAAGACACTTAATTCGATTCTTAGCTATGTGGAATATCAACAATGATAAGTGTGACAATGATTCAATTCTCAACAATTAAAAGCAATAAGTAAGAGAGCAAAAGTAAGGAGGAGGTAAGGCAATCGATAAAGATGGGGTACTCGGATGATGCTTCGCCTAGGATAATCGCTTAAAGTGCAAGAACTCTCTATTATGCTTCCTAATCAATGCAATGGTGAGTCGTAGAAATCCTTACATACATAGTCCCAAATCTAAGGTCAACTATGTCTAACTCTATTCATGTCCCGGAGGAGAGATTAAATAATCTCTCAACCTCGCACTCGAATAAAGTTGCAATGAGCTCTAGGGATTCCAGGTGATAAATCTCTTCCTAATTATAGACCTAACCCTTTGGTCCAGGCGAAAGGTTCCTAACCACAATTAAGCCCTAGATACTAAGATCCCCTCAACGCTTCACTCCGTTGCACGCACAACTAAGCCCAACGGAGATTCATCCTTAGACCATTCACTCTATTATGGCCGCAAAGAACTCGAGGAACAGAGACAGAATCTATCACGTCGGAGGGGAAAGGGGACACTCCTGTACCTCTCGACTCACCCTCTCAACCCTCTCCAACCTACCTTTGTCTAACGCTTGTGGTGTGTCACTCACTCACAAGATTACCAACAAGAACTCTCAACCCTAGTGTCACTCTGGGGGAAATGTTCATACAATCAAGCATTCAAGGTTGGAACTCGCAATAAACATCAATTTATTGAAAGAATAATAAAGAAGTTCAAAGAAATGAATACATCCTAGGGTTCTTAATCACCCAAGTACCCACTAGGGGTTTAGCTCTCCATGGAGCTAAGTACAATCAAAGAAATCGAATGTAAAAGCAATGAATCCATAAAGAAACCCCCTCGATGGTCGTGTCGATGGTCTTGTGGAGAGTCCTCTACTCGTCGTAAGGGATCCTTTGTCCGGCCTAGGATACACCTCGCTGGATCGATGCCGACGAAAGCTCTCCCAATAACTTTCTTCCAAACGACGCGCGATGTTAGAGCCGTAGAACCTCTCCAAAAACCTAGCCAATACCCCTCAAAACCCTAGCCGAAGCCCTCTCGCAAGTTGGGGAAAAGATGGAGAAAATAATACCAAAATCGGGGCTGAATCGGCTTTAAATAGGGTTGGAATCGGGCAACTCCACGGGCGTGGACACGACACGCGCCCGTACAGAATTTCCACACGGGTGTGGATAATTTCCACACGCCCGTGTGGATTCTCTATTTCTCTGATTTCTCGGCCGGCTGTGAACAGTGCTGCTATAGTGCTCTGCTACAGACTTCAACCTGAATAACTTTCCAATTCCATACTTTCATCGGGGTAACACAAACGGGCACACGTTCACGTAGTGAATCACTTGCTTCTTCAATGATATACATGTTGGTGGAGCTCTTGTTCTTATATGCATAAGTCAGAATGCTCGAGTGCGACTGCCTTTGTGCCCCTCCAAATGGATGTGCTCACTCGAATGCGAGGAGGTTGGCACACACTCTAGCATCTCACACCTGTCCTATGTCTTCGCGTTTGAACCTTAGCAAGATCTCCTCCAAATTAGGTGCATTATGATCCACATTGGCCTATTTCCTTCATACTCGGCCTCACAACCCTACCTGCATAAAAGTAACATAAAAACACACATATTAATGTAAAAACCTGAGAAAAGTAATGCTCAGCATAAGGAATGAACGCTTCGCATTCATATCTCACAAGCACTTATCAAACTCCCCCACACTTAAGCTTTTGCTTGTCCTCAAGCAAACATTAAAACATTCTGTGCATCAATGAAGAAAATTTTGAAAGTGCTTGGCCTAGGTTCACCGAGGTATACAAAGAAAGTATTCTACAAGTAAGGAAAATTTCAACACTAAATACGAAAAATCAATGCTCTAGCTAAAAACTTGAATCAAAAAGGACAACAAACCCGAATTTCGTGTAAGTGTGTGAACTCACTCAAAACAACCCAAGTTATATACTCCTCAAAGTTCTAAGTGCAAGGGACTTATTTATTTACAAAATTGATAAAAATTTTAAAAGATGGTAGTAGCTTCACACATCCTCTAAGGTAGCCCTTTGCAAAGCGGCCGCTAAGGTGGCTTTCACACTTTCAAGGTGGTAGCTCTTTCTACCCAAAGTGGTAGCTTTCACTCATCCTATGAGATAGCTCTTTCTCTCATTAGGGCATAACTAGTATCCGACTTGTGAGAGTAGCTTCATACTTCATAGGTGGTAGCTCTTTCCTCCCAACAAACACAAATAAACAATAAAAGTATTTTGTTCCTTTTTTTCATTTTCAAATTTTTTTTTTCAAAATTTAGCAAAAGAAGTAAACCTAACTAGTCCCTTTAACATCAAACATGAGTTTCCAATAGAGTTCAAAGAGTGAGTAGTGCACTAAGTGTAAATCGGGCAAAAATTCCTAAAAATTCAAGCAAGAACTAGAGCATGAAAACATTCAATGTTAACAATTCTCCTAGACTTAAGAATAAAATCATTGCAACTAAGGTGAACCACCATTGGCTATGTGAGCATATATCAATCAAGAACAATAGAAAATATGTGCGCATTATGAAACTCCCCCCACACTTAAGTTGTACATTGTCCTCAATGTACACATGCAAGCTCACTCAAAATATGTCATTCAAAAATAGATGTGGGAGAAGCAATCAAAACAATACTCCCCTGACTCCTAGTGTTGCGTTTGGTGAAGCTAATTCATTAGGAGTAGTGTTCCAACAGGTTGTGAAACTCACACGGTCAAGTGCCGAAGCACCTTGACCGTGCCCATGACTAAGTCTCAATTCCCAAGATGACAAGACCATCTGCATGCATACACGAGGGGGTTTAGTGAAGCTCAATAAAAACAAAATAACTCGAGTGTATATAAAAGATGAAGCAATGAATACAACTCGATAAATGCAACATAACATAAACTCAGAAGGAAAATCCTTTCTGAGTGAACAAGTCGAATAACAAGAAAAATAAAATAAAATAAAATAAAATGCACGCAAGGAAATAAAAATCAAGTGTCGGAGTTGCTCTTGGGCTCCTGTGTTGCTGCTGATGCTGCTGAGGTGGAATATAGTGGGTCCACCGGTGCTGGGGTCGAGGATGGAGGTGCTGGATGATATGATAGGGCCTGAAGGGTCCTCAGCTGCAGGGCAAATGATGAGGCAACGTCTGGCTCTAGGATCTGCTGTAATATGTCAAAACGTGCCATGAACTCTGTGTACTGAGTGGCATGCGTATCCCTAATCTCGGCAACCTCAACTCGGACCACTCCTATAGCATTCTCGAGCCTCTCAAAGCGATCATTGGCTCGAGATGGTGAAAACATACGCAGTGGGGGTGGTTCTTCGGCCGCTGGAGGTGCCTCGGTCTCCATCGATGCTGGCTGAGGCTCGGGGGCAGGCTGAGATGCTCCGGCTTCATCATCTTCATCCTCAACTATCTCTGGGGCTGGTAGGACTAAAGCAAAAACCCCTGTCCGAACCCTGCGGACCATGTCCATCAACCGCATCGTCTGTAGACCCAGGGGAGCAGGTACACTCGTCTTCTCAGCCCCGCAAATCAAATCCAAGAGACCCATGCCCAGCACTAATCTCGTAATGTAAGGGCCCGAGAAGATCGCCTCCCGCCTAGCATACTCGTCCCTTGATGTCTGATGTAATCAGCCAGGATGTGCCCTAAGTGGATCGTGCAGCGCTCTACCATCGAGTACAAAGTACAGCAGCCTCCCGACGGCTCAAGACACCGATGATTGTCACCACGGCCATTCACCCGACCTACTCATGATGCCGCATAAATATCTCAGATGCAGGTCGGGAAAGGCACGTGGCCTTGGACACCCCTGACTCATCATCGACCTTGACCACATAGCACTCAGTAAGCTCTCGCGGGGTCAAGGTTCCGGGATAATCGAGAGGGCAAACTCGTGCATACTCCTCTGTATCTGTGAATGCCTCCTCGTATAGGCCAAGTAGTACGGAAAACTGTGTAATGCTCAAGCTATGGTGGCGCCCAAATACTCTGAACTGAATGGTGCCCAAACTGTCGAAGCTCGCATACGTTCTATCAAACTCAAACGAGGAGAGCACCTCCAGTTCAAACTCTCGGATGGCTGGCTCTCTAATAGTCAGCAACTGCCACCAACCGCCTTCTGAAACTAGATCCTCGATCTCATCGGCGAACTCACCACCCTGCTGAAGCTCCCGCAGTATAGTAGTATCCAGAAATCGAGTCTGTCCGAAACGGAGTCTCGACAATCGCTCATAACGGACCTGATGTTCAGGAATCACAAATCGCATGTCCTCGGGCTCAGAGGATGACTCACGTGGCCTCTTATCAGCTTGCTTCTTTGACCTAGGTGCCATGATCAGCAAAATTTAAACAAAATTGGTCAAACAAGTTGATAAAACAATACTGCAGAAATCCACATGGTCGTGTGGAATTTCCACACGCCCGTGTGGATCCACGGGGCGTGAGAACAACACGGCCACGCATTAACAATCCAAAAATACAACTTAATAACACTTCTAACTTCATCCTAAACATAAATCATTGTTCCAATTGAAGAAACAAAGCATTATTAACCAGATTAATCGATAGAAATCATGAATTGATGAAGAATATGATGAAAAGGGATTTACCGACGAGGAGAAGTAAGAAAATGAAGAGCCGGTCGGAAAACTTCGCTAAAATCCCACCAAACTGGCGGTATGGACTCAGAGAGTACTGTGAGAGTGTTTTCAAGTGAGAAGGAGTCGTGAAGAGGGAGAGGAACTATCCTCTTTTAAACAAAACTCGCGACTTTTGGCGTTTTGTGCATCCACACGGGCGTGTGGAAATTCCCCACGCCCGTGTGCCTCACTTCAAAAGCTGCACAGGGGCGTACGCACGCCCTGTGCGCTCTTGGGAAAAACTCTCACTGACTTAGAATGATCTCACATGGGCGTGCGGAAAATATCCACGCCCATGCGCCAGACCCACAGGGGTAGATGCACGCCCCTGTGGCTTCCCTGGACATCCGAGAATAATATCAAATCATCCACACGCCCGTACGGAAATTCCACACGGGCGTGGACATTCACATGCCCAACTCACAGGGGCAGCCGCACGCCCCTGTGTTTTCACGGGATGGAGGGAGCAACCTGCAGAGTTTCGCACGGGCGTGCGGAAATTACCCACGCCCGTGTGTGGTTCACAAGGTCACCCTAAGGGGCGAGTCCACGCCCCTGTGTGCTCTCGGGAAAATCTGCCCAACTCTGCAGGAATTCACACGCCCGTGCGGAAATTACCCACGGGCGTGCGCTAGTCGCATGGTCGTCCATAGGGGCAGCCGCACACCCCTGTACCTTCTTTGGATGTGCTCACAGTACACATCCACGGGCGTGCGGAAATTCCACACGCCCGTGTGTTTTCTCTGGATGACTTAGAAAAAACCTGCAGGCTCTGCAGAAATATTCTGAACATGTTTACACACTCAGAGCCTGCCTTAGTATGCAAAATTTACCAGATAAAAACATGAAATAGAACTCAAACGACCAACCTTCACCAATTCTTCATAAAACACACGATGAAGTTGAAAAAACCATAATAAAATTGCAGCACAAACATCTAAACATTAAAACACCAACACTTAATAGTTTATTCATGTAACAAACTAAACTAAAAAGTAAGAAAACAGTAAACACTTGAGTTGCCTCCCAAGAAGCGCTTGTTTAACGTCACTAAGCTTGACGTATCTTTCTTACCTCACGGGGGTTCATGAATGAAGGTTGCCCTCTTACCCATGGCTTGAAAGCATGATGAGCAAAGTCTCTTGAGGGTAGAGGGCGTACTATCGGGCTTCGAACTACCTAGCAATGGTTCGTCCAACTTCCATGGCTCCTTTATGTCTCCAACAGTCTTGGAGCATTTTCGGTGTCATCTTCGAGCCCTCTTCATTTTCCGGAGCACTTTTTTCAAGATCCCCGGGGTAGATGTTTTTTCTCCCGTCGAACCAAGTATCATTACTTCTTCATTGCTCTCCTCTTGGTCGAAACAAACCTTCATACGGTTCCGGGTTGAACATTTCCTGGATATATTCATCAGCAATTTCATCAGTAGTGTCTAGAAAGTATAGAGTATCATCAAAATCCAGAGAATGCCGCATGGCTTCAGCAAGGCGGTATGTGAGCTTATCGTCTCCAACCCTCAATGTGAGCTCTCTGCCGTGCATGTCAATCAATCCTTTGGAAGTCCACAAGAACGGTCTCCCAAGTATAAAGGGTACATCCGCATCCTCATCGACATCTAGCACTACAAAGTCAACCAGAAAAATGTACTTGTCCACGTTGACAAGCACGTCTTCAATGATGCCTCTCGGATGTCGTATCGTTCGGTCCGCCAATTGTAAAGTAATCCGAGTAGGCCTAGGCTCTCCTAAGCCTAGCTTTTGGAAGAAAGTTTATGGCATGATGTTGATACTTGCCCCTGAATCCGCCAATGCCATTTCCTCACCTAAGTTGCCGATGTTACACGGAATGATGAAGCTTCTCGGGTCTTTCTTCTAGTTTGGCATGTTCTTTTGCAACACCACCGAGCATAAAGCATCTAGCACCACTGAAGTACTCTCCTCCAATTTCCTCTTGTTGGTCAATAAGTCTTTTAGGAACTTCGTGTACTTAGGCATTTGAGCCAATGCCTCTACAAAAGGAATATTGATGTGGAGTTTCTTGAACAGACTCATGAACTTCTTATACTGTTCATCCCCTTGGTCATTCTTCAATCTAGAGGGGTAAGGGATTCTTGGCTTGAATGGTAGGGGTGCCACCTCTTTCTCTTTGTTTGCTCCCTCCTCAACCTCTACAACCTCAGGTGCGTGTTCTTTCGGCTTCTCACTTGGAAGCCTCCCTTCAACCTCACAACCACTTCTCAAAGTGATCGCCTTCACATGTTCTATCGGATTGGTTTCCGTGTTTCTTGGTAAACTTATATGTGGCCTTTCGGAAAGAGACTTCGCAATTTAACCCACCTGATTTTCAAGATTGTGCAAAGACGCGGTGTGGTTGCGAAGTGTAGCCTTGACTGATTCAAACCTTGTATTTGCCGATTGAACAAATCTAGCCAAGTGCTTCTCCAAATCCGTCATTCGGGTTTCCAAACCTGAAATTTTGTTTTCCACTTGAGGGGCTTATTGTTGTTGTTGGAAACCCGATGGCCTCATGGTCTTCTGTGGTCCTTGATTACTCCATGAAAAGTTGGGATGATTCTTCCAACCTGAATTGTAGGTGTTGCTGTAGGGATTCCCTTGATGTCTCATGCCATTACCTACAAAGTCAACGTTCTCAACTGAAGAAACATCACCAATGATGATTGGGCAATCGGAGGGAGCATGTCCTCCACCACAACCGGTGCAATTGGTCACAGCCACAACTTTATTCGAAGCTATAAGATCTAGCTTCTTACTCAAACTCTCCACTTGGGCCGCCAATGAAATTCATGGAGACCGGCCACCTTTTTCTTCTCCCTAGAGTTCCACTGGTAGCTATTTAACCCCATTTTCTCAATCAATTGACGAGCCTCATCTGGAGTTTTCTACGAAAGGTACCTCCTATCACCGCATCCAAGAGTTGCCTTGTACTCGGGTTCAAACCATTGTAGAAGGTTTGAACAATCATCCACTCTGGGAATCCGTGTTGCGGACACTTTCGCAGGAGTTCCTTGAACCTTTCCCATGTCTCAAATAGAGACTCCAATTCCAACTGCACAAAGGATGAGATCTCATTCATAAGCTTTGCTGATTTTCCGGGAGGGAAATAACAGGCTAGAAAAGCTTCTACCATCTCCTCCCATGTAGTGATTGATGCTCTAGGAAAATGGGAAGGCTCTCAATTTGATGGCATCATCCGTCACACCATTTATCTTCAGCATGTCGCACACCTCGAGGAAGCTCTCTATGTGACTGTTTGGATCCTCATCGGCCAAACCGTTGAATTGTGCGGACTGCTGCAGCATATGGATGAATGCCGGCTTTAGCTCGAAGTTCTGAGCTGTAATTGGGGGATGCGCAATACTCGATTGTGTCCCTAACAATGAAGGTCTGGCATAATCGGATAGTGTTCGCTGTTGCTCATTTTGTTCTGCAATGTTTTCAGATCCTTCTACTTCCAAATCAGCTGGATTTTGCTGTTCTTGCACAGGTTCTTTCCCTTTTCTTCTAAGTGTACGTTCAAGCTCAGGGTCTCCTTCAATCAATATTGATGGATTCCCTCGGGTCATAACCTGGAGCTACACCAAAAAGAGAGAAAAATACAATCAAAACGATGATAGAATAAGAAGATATGAATTAGAATGTGTGGTGAAATAGCTAAGAAAACAAAGTGCAAAGTATCTCTAAATGCCTACCTCCCCGGCAATGGCGCCAAAAACTTGACAAGGTCCCCTTGCGTATATCCCGCAAGTGCACGGGTTTGTCGAGGGTAAAGGGGATGCTCCTGTACCTCTCGACTCACCCTCTCAACCCTCTCCAACCTAGCTTTGTCTAACGCTCGTGGATTGTCACTCACTCACAAGGTTACCAACAAGAACTCTCAACCCTAGTGTCACTCTAGGGGAAATGTTCATACAATCAAGCATTTAAGGTTAGAACTCCCAATAAATATCAATTTATTGAAAGCATAATAGAGAAGTTCAAAGAAACGAATACATCGTAGGGTTCACAATCACCCAAGTACCCACTAGGGGTTTAGCTCTCCATGGAGCTAAGTATAATCAAAGAAATCAAATGTAAAAGCAATGAATCCATAAAGAAACCCCCTCGATGGTCGTGTCGATGGTCTTGTGGAGAGTCCTCTATTCGTCGTAAGGGATCCTTTGTCCGGCCTATGATACACCTCGCCGGATCGATGCCGACGAAAGCTCTCCCAATAACCTTTCTTCCAAATGATGTGCGATGTCAGAGCCGTAGAACCTCTCCAAAAACCTAGCCAATACCCCTCAAAACCCTAGCTGAAGCCTTCTCGCAAGTTGGGGAAAAGATGGAGAAAAGAATACCAAAATTGGGGCTGAATCGGCTTTAAATAGGGTTGTAATCGAGCAACTCCACGGGCCTGGACGCTACACGCGCCCGTGCGGAATTTCCACACGAGTGTGGATAATTTCCGCACGCCCGTGTGGATTCTCTATTTCTCGGCCAGCTGTGAACAGTGTTGTTACAGTACTTGCTACAATACTTGCTACAGTATTACTACAGTCTTCATCCTGAATAACTTCCCAATTCCATACTTTCATCGGGGTAACGCAAACGGCCACACGTTCACGTCGTGAATCACTTACTTCTTCAATGATATACATGTTGGTGGAGCTCTTGTTCTTATATGCATAAGTCAAAATGCTCGAGTGTGACTGCCTTTGTGCCCCTCCAAATGGATGTGCTCACTCGAATGCGAGGATGTTGGCACACACTCTAGCATCCCACACCTGTCCTATGTCTTCGCATTTGAACCTTAGCAAGATCTCCTCCAAAATAGGTGCATTATGATCCACATTGGCCTATTTCCTTCATACTTAGCCTCACAACCCTACCTGCATAAAAGTAACATAAAAACACACATATTAATGTAAAAACCTGAGAAAAGTAATGCTCAACATAAGGAATGAACGCTTCCCATTCATATCGCACAAGCACTTATGATCGCCATTGGTTATGTGAGCATATATCAATCAAGAACAATAGAAAAGATGTGTGCACTATGAAACTCCCCCCACACTTAAGTTGTACATTGTCCCCAATGTACACATTCAAGCTCACTCAAAATATAAATCATTCAAAAGCAAATATGGGAGAAGCAATCAAAACAATACTCCCCTAACTCCTAGTGTGACGTTTGATGAAGCTAGTTCGTTGGGAGTAGGGTTCCAACGGGTTGTGAAGCTTAAACGGCCAAGTACCTCAGTACCTTGGCTATGCCCATGACTAAGTCTTAATTCCCAAGAAGACAAGACCATCTGCACGTATACACGAGGGGGTTCAGTGAAGCTCAATAAGGACAAAATAAATCGAGTGTATATAAAGGATAAAGCAATGAATACAACTCGATGATGCAAAATGAAAATAAACTCAGAAGGAGAATCCTTTCTGAGTCAAAAAAGTCTAAAAACAGGAAAAATAAAATAAAACGTAAGAAAGTAAAGGAAGGGAAAATCAAGTGTCAGTGTCGCTCTCATGCGCCGGTGCTGCTGCAGCTGCTGGTGAAACACATAGTAGGTCTACCGGTACCGGGGTAGAGGATGTAGGTGCTAGAGGAACTTAGGGGGTCAGAGGAGTCCTCGACCACAATACAAATGATGAGGCGACGTCTCGCTCTAAAATCTGCTGTAACATGTCGAAACGCGCCATGAACTCTGTATACTGAGTGGCCTGTGTAGCCCTAATCTCGGCAATTTCTGCTTGAACCTCAACTACCTCTGCCCGTATCACTCCTAAGGTGCTCTCGACCCTCTCAAAATTATCATGGGCTCGAGATGGTGGAAACGTAAGCATGGGGGGTGGTTCCTCTGCCACTGGAGGTGTCTCAGTCTCCATCGGTGCTGTTTGGGGCTCGGGAGCAGACTGAGATGCCCCAGCTTCATCCTCGAATGGTATGTTCAGCACATAAACACCATTTGAAATATTTTTTTGGACTAACCCCATGAGCCTCATTGTCTCTAACCCAAGTGGTGCTGCTATTATCGCCTTCTCGGTTCCATTGATTTTGTCTCACAGACCCATCTCCACAATGAGTCTGGTAATATATGGACCAGTGAAGATGACACCCAATCTAGGATATTGCCCTTGATGCTTCAGATACTCCGCTAAAATATGCCCCAGATGGACTGGTTCATTCCGAACCATGGAGTACAAGTACATAAGCTCTTGCTTGTTGATGACTCCCGTGCTATCACCGCGACCATTCACTGACCTGCTTTTGATGGCGTGAAGATATCTGTAACTGGGTCGAGATAAACATGAGGCCTTAGACACTCCTGGTTCATATCGTCCCTTTCCACATAGTAATGTATATGCCTCAATGGGAAACAGACCCGACATGTCAATTGGAAGATTCTCATACTCCTCAGTTTCAGTATACTCTTCATCATATAGACCAAGTCTAGTGGAAAACTGTGTGACACTCATACTATGATGTTGCCCAAGGGCTCTGAACTGAATAGCGCCGACACTATCAAAATGAGCATAAGAGCGGTCGAACTCAAACGAAGCAAGTACCTCCAAAGTGAGTGCGCGGATAGCAGGATCATGAATATTCAATAACTTGTGCCAATTACCGACCAATAATAATTTCTCGATCTCGTCAGCCATGTCATTCGCTAGCTGCACCATTCTAAGTAACCCAACATCCGGGATTCGCGTTTGACCAAACTTAAGCTTCTCTAACCGCTCAAACCGAGCTTTATGCGCAGGGAGTGTAAATTCCATGATTTCCGGCTTAGGGGCAAGCTTTCGAGGACGTTTGGCAACTGCTTTCTTCGATTTGGTGGCCATACCTGCATGTATTTAAAAAGAAAATCAATCAGTTCCATTGAGACTGCAGGAAGATAACAAAACACGGCCGTGCGAAAATTCCACACGGCCGTGCACATCCACGGGGTGTGGAAAATGCACGGGCCTTGTAGCCAATCTCCATGCCACACTCTCTATCTCAATTTCAGATCGTCTTAAAGACAAATTATAACCATTTTAACAGAAGATGGTGTGTATTATTCATTTCAATCGTGGGTAATCAGTTAGATGCAAATGAAATCGAAGAAGAGAGGAAATTAAGGCCTACCAATGAACTGAACCTAAATACCCCTACAATCTACACAATGCGCAATCAATCGACTCGAGGACTACAGTAAGAGGGGACGAGAATGTCAGAAAGAATGCTCTTTGGGCGGCTTAGGGTTGTTTGAGGAGAAAGGTGTGACTGTTGTAATGGGAGAGCGGACGGTCTTTTAACTCATGGAGATCCACACGGGCGTGCGGGCATCGTCCATGCTCGTGCGCCCTCAAACGAAGGAGTCATAGTGGTAGACGCACACTCTGTGGCCTCGCTGGGTATTAGAGAAAAATATTATACACGCCCGTGCAAAAATTCCGCACGGGCATGGACATTCACACCCCTAACTCACAGGGGCGGTCACACGCCCCTGTGTCTTTTCGGGATGGAGAAGACTCCTCTGCAGATTTTCGCACGGGCGTGCGGAAATTACCCACGCCCATGCATGGTTCACAAGGTTACCCACAGGGGCGAGTCCATGCCCCTGTGTGCTCTCGGGAAAAATCTACCCAACTCTGCCGGAATCCACACGCCCGTGCGAAAATTACCCACGGGCGTGTGACATTCACATGGTCGTTCACAGGGGCAGCCGCAGGCCCCTGTGCCTTCTCTGGATGGGCTCGCAGTATACTCCCACGGGCGTGTGGAAATCCCACACGCCCGTGTGTTTTCTCTAGATGACTTAGAAAAATCTGCAGGCTCTACAGAATATTTCTGAACATGTTTGCACACTCAGAGCCTGCCCTATTATGCAAATTTTACCAGTGAAAAACACAAAATAGAACCCAAACGACCAATTTTTTGCCAATTCCTCAAAAAGCACACGATGACTTTAAAACCCACAATAAAATTGCAGCACAAGCATCTAAAAATTCAGACATCAACACTTAACGATTTATTCATGCAAACGAGCTAAACTAAAAGATAAGAAAATAGTAAACACTTGGGTTGCCTCCCAAGAAGCGCTTGTTTAACGTCACTAAGCTTGACGTACCTTGTCTTACCACACGGGGGTTCATGAATGAAAGACGACCTCTTACCCATGACTTGGAAGCATGATGTGCAAAGTCTCTTGAGGGTAGAGGGTGTATTATCGAGCTTCAGACCACCTAGCAATTGTCCATCCAACCTTCTTGGTTCATGTGCATCTCCAACAGTCTTGGAGTATTTTTGGTGGTGTCTCCCAGCCCTCTTCATTTTTCGGAGCACCTTCTTCAATATCCCCGGAGTAAATGTTACTTCTTCAGTCGAACCAAGCATCATGACTTCTTCATTGCTCTCCTATTGGTCGAACAAACCTTTATATGGATCCGAGTTGAACATTTCCTGCACGTATTCATCAACAAGCTCATCAGTAGTGTCTAGGAAGTACAAAGTGTCATCAAAATCGAGAGAATGCCGCATGGCTTCGGCAAGGCGGTAAGTGAGTTTATCACCTCCAACTCTCAATGTGAGCTCTCCGTCGTCCATGTCAATCAATGCTTTGGAAGTCCGCAAGAACGATCTACCAAGTATCAAGGGTACATCTGCATCCTCATCAACATCTAGCACTACGAAGTCAACCGAAAAAATGTACTTGTCAACCTTGGCAAGCACGTTTTCAATGATACCTCTCGGATGTCATACCGTTCGGTCTGCCAATTCTAAAGTCATCCGACTAGGCCTAGGCTCTCCCAAACCAAGCTTTTGGAAAAAAGTGCATGGTATGACATTGATACTTGCCCCTGAATCCACCAATGCCATTTCCTCACCTAAGTTACCGATGTTACACGGAATGATAAAGCTTCCTGGGTCTTTCTTCTTGTTCGGCATGTTCTTTTGCAGCACCGCCGAGCATGAAGCATCTAGCACCACTGAAGCACTCTCATCCAACTTTCTCTTATTAGTTAACAAGTCTTTCAGGAACTTCGCATACTTAGGCATTTGCGCTAATGCCTCTACGAAGGGAATGTTGATGTGGAGTTGCTTGAATAAACTCAGGAACTTCTTATACTGTTCATCCCCTTGGTCATTTTTCAATCTAGAGGGATAAGGGATTCTTGGCTTGAAAGGTGGGGATGCCACCTCTTTCTCTTTCTTTGCTCCCTCCTCAATCTCTACAACCTCAGGTGCGTGTTCTTTCGGCTTCTCACTCGGAAGCCTCCGTTCAACCTCATGACCACTTCTCAAAGTGATCACCTTCACATGTTCTCTAGGGTTGGTTTCCGTATTGCTTGGCAAACTTCCATGTGGCCTTTCGGAAAGAGACTTTACAATTTGCCCCACCTGATTTTCAAGGTTGTGTAAAGAAGCGGTGTGGTTGTGAAGTGTAGCCTCGACTGATTCGAACTGTGTATTTGCAGATTGAACAAATCTAGCCAAGTGCTTCTCTAAATCTATCATTCGGGTTTCCAAGCCTGAAATTCTGTTTTCCACTTGAGGTGCTTGTTGTTGTTGTTGGAAACCCGGTGGCCCCATGACCTTTTGTGGTCCTTGGTTACTCCATGAAAAGTTGGGATGATTCTTCCAACCTAAATTGTAAGTATTGCTATATGGGTTCCCTTGAGGTCTTATGCCATTACCTACAAAGTCAACGTTTTCCACTGAAGAAACATCACCAAAAGAAATCGGGCAATCAGATGGAGCATGTCCTCCACCACAACCGGTGCAATTAGTCACGGCTGCAACTCTATTCGAAGCTATGAGATCTAGCTTCTTACTCATACTCTATACTTGCGCCGCCAATGAGGTCACCGCATCGATTTCATGGATA
The DNA here is from genome assembly GCF_009730915.1 of Dioscorea cayenensis subsp. rotundata. Lineage (NCBI taxonomy): Eukaryota > Viridiplantae > Streptophyta > Magnoliopsida > Dioscoreales > Dioscoreaceae > Dioscorea > Dioscorea cayenensis. Next base: position 189,074 of record NW_024087042.1, on the reverse strand, counting down.
ACAGCCACCTTTTTCTTCTTCATAGCATTCCATTGGTTACTATTTAACCCCATTTCCTCAATTAATTGACGAGCTCCATTGGGGGTTTTGCTACCTAAGGTACCTCCTACTGCCGTATCCAAGAGTTGCTTTGTACTCGGGTTCAAACCATTGTAGAAGTTTGAACAATCATTCACTCCGAGAATCCGTGTTACGGACACTTTCTCAGGAGCTCCTTGAACCTTTCCCATGTCTCGAATAGAGACTCCAATTCTAACTGAACAAAGGACGAGATCTCATTCCTAAGCTTTGCTGATTTTCCGGGAGGGAAATAACGGGCTAGAAAAGCTTCTACCATCTCCTCCCATGTAGTGATTGATGCTCTAGGTAATGAGTGTAGCCACTGCTTTGCTTTCCCCTTCAAGGAAAATGGGAAGGCTCTCAATTTGATGGCATCATCCGTAACCCCATTTATCTTCAGCATGTCGCACACCTCAAAAAGCTCTCTATATGACTATTTGGATCCTCATCGGCTAAACCGTTGAATTGTGCGGACTACTGCAGCATATGGATGAATGCCGGCTTTAGCTCGAAGTTCTGAGTTTTAATCGGAGGACGCACAATACTCGATTGCGTCCCTAACACTGAAGGTCTGGCATAGTCGGATAGTGTTCGATGTTGCTCATTCTGTCCTGCCATGTTTTCAGATTCCTCTCCTTCCAAATCAGTTGAATTATGCTGTTCTTCCACAGGTTATTTCCCTTTTCTTCTAAGTGTACGTTCAACTCAGGGTCTCCTTCAATCAATATTGATGGATTTCCCTCGGGTCATAACCTGGAGCTGCAAAAAAAAGAAAGAAAAAGAAAATCAGAATGATGATAGAATGAGAAGATATGAAACAGAATATATGGTGACATAACTAAGAAAACAAAGTGCAAAGTATCTCTAAACGCCTAGTCCCCGGCAACGGCGCCAAAAACCTGACAAGGTCCCCTTGCGTATATCCCGCAAGTGCACGGGTTTGTCGAAGTAATAATCCCGGGTGAGCTGGGTCAAATCCACAGGGAGTAGGGAGTAAAAATACTTAATTTGATTCTTAGCTATGTGAAAGATCAATGATAAGGAGTGTGATAATGATTCAATTCTCGACAATAAAAGCAACAAGAAAGAGAGCAAAAGTAAAGAAGGGGTAAGGCAATCGATAAAGATGGGGTACCCGGATAATGCTCCGCCTAGGATAATTTTTCAAGTGCAAGAACCCTCTATTATGCTTCCTAATCAATGCAATGGTGAGTCGTGGAAATTCTTAATTACATAGTCCCAAATCTAAGGTCAACTATGCCTAACTCTATACATGTCTCGGAGAAGAAATCGAACAATCTCAACACCTCGCACACGTATAGAGTTGCAATGAGCTCTAGGGATTCCAAGTGATAAATCTCTTCCTAATTATAGACCTAACCCTTTGGTGCAGGCGGAAGGTCCCTAACCACAATTAAGCCCTAGATACTAACATCACCTCAATGCTTCACTCCGTTGCACGCGCAACTAAGCCCCAGCGGAAGTTCATCCTTTGACCATTCACTCTATTATAGCCGCAAATAACTCAAGGAATGGAGGTAGAATATATCACGTCAGAGGGGAAAGGGGACGCTCTTGTACCTCTCGACTCACCCTCTCAACCCTCTCCAACCTAGCTTTGTCTAACGGTCGTGGTGTGTCACTCACTCACAAGGTTACCAACAAGAACTCTCAACCCTAGTGTTACTCTAGGGGAAATGTTCATACAATCAAGCATTCAAGGTTGGAACTCACAATAAGCATCAATTTATTGAAAGAATAATAAAGAAGTTCAATGAAACGAATACATCCTAGGGTTCACAATCACCCAAGTACCCACTAGGGGTTTAGCTCTCCATGGAGCTAAGTACAATCAAAGAAATCGAATGTAAAAGCAATGAATCCACAATGAAACCCCCTCGATGGTCGTGCTGATGGTCTTGTGGAGAGTCCTCTACTCGTCTCAAGGGATCCTTTGTCTGGCCTAGGATACACCTCGCCGGATCGGTGCCGATGAAAGCTCTCCCAATAACCTTCTTCCAAACGACGCGTGATGTTGGAGCCGTAGAACCTCTCCAAAAACCTAGCGAATACCCCTCAAAACCCTAGCTGAAGCCGGCTGAATCGGCTTTAAATAGGGCTGGAATCGGGCGACTACACGGGCGTGGATGCCCCACGCGCCTGTACGGAATTTCCACACAGGCGTGGATAATTTCCACACGCCTGTGTGGATTCTCTGTTTCTCTGGTTTCTCAGCCGGCTGTGAATAGTGCTGCTATAGTGTATATGATAAGTGCTTGTGCGATATGAATGCGAAGCGTTCATTCCTTATGTTGAGCATTACTTTTCTCAGTTTTTTACATTAATATGTGTGTTTTTATGTTACTTTTATGCAGGTAGGGTTGTGAGGCCGAGTATGAAGGAAATGGGCCAATGTGGATCATAATGCACCTATTTTGGAGGAGATTTTGCTAAGGTTCAAACGCGAAGACATAGGACAGGTGTGAGATGCTAGAGTGTGTGCCAACCTCCTCGCATTCGAGTGAGTACATCCATTTGGAAGGGCACAAAGGCAGTCACACTCGAGCATTCCGTCTTATGCATACAAGAACAAGAACCCCACCAGCATATATATCATTGAAGAAGCAAGTGATTAACGACGTGAACGTGTGCCCGTTTGCGTTACCCCGATGAAAGTATGGAATTGGGAAGTTATTCAGGTCGAAGATTGTAGCAGAACATTGCAGCAATTACTGTAGCAGCACTGTTCCCCAACTTGCGAGAGGGCTTCGGCTAGGGTTTCGAGGGGTATTGGCCAAGGTTTTGGAGAGGTTCTACGGCTCCGACATCGTGATTCCATTAGGAAGAAGGTTGGTAGGGGAGCTTCGATCGAGGCGTATCCTATACCGGATGAAGGAATCCTTGGACGACGAGTAGAGGACTTTCCATAAGACCATCGACACGACCATCGAGGGGGTTTCTTTATGGATTCATTGCTTTTACATTCGATTTCTTTGATTGTACTTAGCTCCATGGAGAGCTAAACCCCTAGTGGATACTTGGGTGATTGTGAACCCTAGGATGTATTCGTTTCATTAAACTTCTTTATTATTCTTTCAATAAATTGATGCTTATTGTGAGTTCCAACCTTGAATCCTTGATTGTATGAACATTTCCCCTAGAGTGACACTAGGGTTGAGAGTTCTTGTTGGTAACCTTGTGAGTGAGTGACACACCACGAGCGTTAGACAAAGCTAGGTTGGAGATGGTTGAGAGGGTGAGTCGAGAGGTACAGGAGCGTCCCCTTTCCCCTTCGACGTGATAAATTCTACCTCCGTTCCTCGAGTTCTTTGCGGCCATAATAGAGTGAATGGTTTAAGGGATGAACCTCCGCTGGGGCCTAGTTGCGCGTGCAATGGAGTGAAGCATTGAGGTGATCTTAGTATCTAGGGCTTAATTGTGGCTAGGGACCTTCCGCCTGGACGAAAGGGTAGGTCTAAATCTAGGAAGAGATTTATCACTTGGAATCCCTAGAGCTCATTGCAACTCTATGCGAGTGCGAGGTGTTGAGATTGTTCGATTTCTCCTCCGGGACATGTATAGAGTTAGGCATAGTTGACCTTAGATTTGGGACTATGTATGTAAGGATTTCCACGACTCACCATTGCATTGATTAGGAAGCATAATAGAGAGTTCTTGCACTTGAAGCGATTATCCTAGGTGAAGCATCATCCGAGTACCCCATCTTTATCGATTGCCTTGCCTCCTCTTACTTTTGCTCTCTTACTTGTTGCTTTCAATTTCTGAGAATTGAATCATTACCACACTTATCATTGTTGATACTTCACATAGCTAAGAATCAAATTAAGTGTCTTTACTCCCTACTCCCTGTGGATTTGACCCCGCTCACCCGGGATTATTACTTCGACAAACCCGTGCACTTGCGGGATATTATCAAGGGGATCTTGTCAAGTTTTTGGTGCCGTTGTCGGGGAGCTAGGCGTTTAGAGATACTTTGCACTTTGTTTCTTAGCTATTTCACCACACATTCTATTTCATATCTTCTTATTCCATCATTGCTTTAATCTTTCCTTATTTCTTTTTGTTGCAGAAAATAATTAACATGTTTGAATCATTTGACACTATCATGAGAATGGTTGAACACGTAGAGCAAAAAGTTCAAACAGTAGCATGGAATGATACATCGTGTTATTCTTATCATGGACAATGTACAACTCAACAGCCCTTGGAAGAGTCGGTTGAAGAGTACATCGCCAGGATTCAAGGATAAAGCTGTGAGTTAGATAGTGTGATAAAGCAGTTTGAGGAATCCACGTCAGTGTCAATGAATGACCAATTTGATGAAAGTATAGAAAGAATCCTTGCTAGGTTTGAGTCTTCCTATCAAGATCAGAGGCAAGAACTCTTTTCAGTTGGTGTTACTATCTCAAATTTGGAATTCTGTGGAATGGACAAGTTGATATCCATTGCAAACTGAAAAGAAATAGATCTCCAGGTGGATAAGGAAGAAAGTAAGTGTGAACATGAGGCGAATGATTTCGAGGAGATTGATAAATTGAAGGAGGGTAGCTTGCGGCCATCAATTGTCGAACCACCAGAACTTGAGCTTAAAACTCTTCCAGCATATTTGGAATATGCATTTCTAAAGGAGGACTCTAAACTCCCCATAATCGTGGTGTCGAACTTATCTGCGGAGCAAAAGGATAAGCTTGTTAGCATGTTGAAAAAGCACAAATCGGCTATCGCATGGAAGATTTCCGACATTAAGGGTATAAACCCATCATTCTGCACTCATAAGATCCTAATGGAGGATGACTATAAATCTGTAATCTAACCTCAGCGAAGATTGAACCCGAATATGAAGGAGGTTGTTAAGGCGGAGATAATAAAACTTTTAGATGCAGGAATCATCTACCCCATATCCGACAGCAAGTGGGTGAGTCCGACCCAAGTTGTCCCGAAGAAAAGAGGAATAACAGTAGTGAGGAATGAAAAGAATGAGTTAATCCCCACGAGGACAGTGACTGGTGGAGCGATTAGAAAGACATCATTTCTATTGTTTCCTTGATGGCATGTCTGGATACTTTCAAATTCTGATAGCCCCAGAAGATCAGGAGAAAACCACATTTACTTGCCCTTATGGTACCTTTGCTTATAGAAGAATGCCTTTCAGGTTGTGTAACGCCCCTGCAACATTTCAGCGTTGTATGACGGCCATTTTTTATTACTTTCTCGAAGATATTATGGAAGTTTTCATGGATGACTTTTCAGTGTTTGGGGACTCTTTTTATGCGTGCTTAAACAATTTGGAAAGAGTATTAGTGAGATGAGAAGAAACGAATCTCGTCCTTAACTGGGAGAAGTGTCACTTTATGGTGCAAGAAGGCATCGTTCTTGGACATAAGATTTCTCAAGCAGGTATGGAGGTGGATAAGGCGAAGATTGAGATAATTGACAAACTTCCACCACCTACGAATGTGAAAGGGATCCGCAGTTTCTTGGGTCATGCAGGTTTTTACAGAAGGTTTATTAAGGACTTTTCAAAAATCTCTCAACCGTTGACCAAACTTCTGGAAAAGGATACCCCTTTTGACTTCGGGAACGACTGTCTGAATGCATTCAATGTATTGAAAGAGAAGTTAGTGCAAGCACCAATCCTGACAACACCGAAGTGGGATGAGCCATTCGAAGTAATGTGTGGTGCTAGTGATTATGCAGTGGGAGCAGTTTTAGGGCAGAGAAGAAATAAGCAATTTCAACCGATCTATTATGCTAGTAAGACTCTCACAAGTGCACAAGAGAATTATACCACTACTGAAAAGGAATTATTAGTAGTAGTGTATGCTTGTGATAAATTCAGACCATATCTCATCCTATCTAATGTCACCGTGTTCACAGATCATTCTGCACTCCGTTATCTCATGAACAAGGCAGATGCGAAGCCGAGATTGATTCGGTGGATATTGTTGTTGCAAGAATTTGATATGGAAATCAAAAATAAAAAGGGGAGAGAGAATGTGGTTGCCGATCATTTATCGAGATTAGAAGGTTGTGAGGGGCAAGAACCAGCAAGCAAGGAAGTTAATGATTTCTTCCCCGAAGAACACCTGTATGCAGTACAGGAATCAGAATCGGAAGATACCCCGTGGTTTGCGGATTTTGCAAATTATCTGTCAGGATAGGTATTGAAGCAGGGCTTAAGCTTTCAACAGAAGAAGAAATTTTTTAGTGATCTAAAGAATTTCTTCTGGGAAGATCCATACCTGTTACGTATTTGTGAAGATCAGGTGGTGCGAAGGTGTGTTTCTAGGGGGGAAGGATGGAACATCATTGCGCATTGTCACTCAAGCCCAGTGGGGGGGCACTATGCATCAAGTCGAACTGCAGAGAAGGTTCTAGCTACTGGGTTCTACTGGCCGACTTTATTCCAAGATGTTCATCAATTCGTCTTACGATGTGATAGTTGTCAAAGGGCTGGAAACTTATCACGAAGGGATGAGATGCCTCAAAATCCTATGTAATTTTGCGAGGTGTTTGATGTATGGGGAATTGATTTCATGGGACCATTTCAAAAGTCCAATGGCAATCAATACATTTTGGTAGCAGTTGACTATGTTTCCAAGTGGGTGGAAGCCCAGGATCTTCCAACTAATGATTCAAGAACTGTGGTAAAATTTCTTAAGAAGTTATTCGCTCGATTAGGAACTCCAAGAATTATCATTAGTGATCGGGGAACACACTTTTGTAACACACAATTAGAGAAAGTGTTAAAGCATTATGGAGTTCATCATTGTCTTGCGACACCTTACCATCCACAAACGAGTGGGCAAGTGGAGGTTACAAACAGAGAGCTCAAGAGAATCTTGACCAAAACAGTGGAACAAGGTAAATGAGATTGGTCTGAAAGGTTGGACGACACGCTTTGGGCTCATAGAACAGCATACAAAACACCAATAGGGACCACTCCTTATAATTTAGTGTATGGAAAATCTTGCCATTTACCGGTGGAGTTAGAGCACAAAGCGTATTGGGCAATTAAATTGATGAATTTTGACTTGTGCGAATCTGGAGAGCAACGAATATTACATCTCAATGAGCTAGATGAATGGAGGATGAAGGCATATGAGAATGCAAGGATATATAAGGAAATAATTTGGAAGTGGCATGACAAGCATATTAAAATCCAAAAAGACTTCAAAGTCGGCGATCAGGTGCTACTATTCAATTCCCGTCTACGTTTATTCCCGGGGAAACTTAAATCAAGATGGTCTGGTCTGTATACCGTAACCGAAGTTTCACCTCATGGAGCCATTGAGATTAGTCATTTAGAGAAGGGCACATTCAAGGTGAATGGCCATAGGCTGAAACCATACCATGGCTAAGAGATTTGCAGTGATAATAGAGAAGTATTTTTCCTCCATGAAACCCCGTGAGGTAAAAAAGATACATCAAGCTTAGTGACGTTAAACAAGTGCTTCTTGGGAGACAACCCAAGTGTTTACTGTTTTCGTAACTTTTAGTTTAGTTTGTTTGCATGAATAAATTGTTAAGTGTTGGTGCTGAAATTTTTGAGTGCTTGTGCTGCGATTTTATGTTGGGTTTTTAAAAAAAAGTATTCATTGTGTTTTACTGAGAATTGGCGAAGTTTGGTCTTTTGAGTTCTATTTTGTGTTTTTATTTGGTAAATTTTGCATAATAGGGCAGGCTCTGAGTGTGTAGTGACACGCGTCCGAATATGCGTGTATGTACCGCAAGTGCACGGGTGTCGAAGTAATAATTACCCCGGTGAGTGGGTAGTCGAATCCACAGGGAACAGGGCTACTAGTACTAACTTCTTTTCTGCTTTCTAACCTAATGATAAATGGAAAGGTGTGGTGATCTAATGTGCGAAGAAGTGAATACCGGAGACGAATATGCAAGGGTTAAATGGATGGAGATCTCAATCAGTAAAAGTGGGGTATTCAGGGCAGTGCTCCCCTAGGATTCGGTATTAGGTACCGAATAAGCAAAAGTGTTTCTATGATGAGTAAGTTATGTCGTGGAAATCCAAATATAATCGGATCCGGCCTCCCGATCACCGATACTAGTCCCCTCACGAGGTCCCGTGGAGAAATCGCTCAATCTCAACACCTCACACCACATATGACTCGCAAAGCACTCTAGGGATTCCAAGAGTTGTATCCGATTCCTAAAGATTGATCCAACCCTAATTCCCGGCGAAGGATCCTAACCCCCTACAAGGTCCCGGGCGGAGAAATCTCTCAATCTCACGCCTCACACCAAATATGGTTGCATAGAGCTTAAGGAACGGAGATAGAATACACTCAATCGGAAGGGAGAGGGACACTCCACTATCTCATGACTCACCCTCTCAACCCTCTTTTAACCTTGAAGTTCTAACTCTAATGGAGACCTCTCTCACATCAAAAGTAACAAATCATGTAAATCCAATCAACCACAAGGATTAATTAAACAAGCAAGCAATGAGAATACAAGATTAAAAACTTAATCAAACTCGGATTAAATAGAAACACTAAGCAAATCGACAAAAAGATGAGAATCCTAGGGTTCACAAGCCCAAATACCCTCTAGGGTTTTAGCTCTCCATGGAGCAACATACAAAAACACACCATCAATGAATGAAAGTACATTAAAAACCATAGAAATAAACCCCTTATATATGAACTCGATGGCCTTGATGGAGAGCTTCGACGTCTTGAAGGACCCACTCCGAGCTAGGTTCACCGGTGGCTTCCTTGATGCTATGACGGAGGAGGAATCGATCAAAGTTGGTGATGAAGCGCCTCCAAAGCCGCCAAGACCTCCTCTCCAAACTCTAGTCGTCTCACCCATCAAGAGCCGCACAAAAGATGAGAAAGAATAGGGCAAAATGGCTATTTATAGGCCTTAGATCGCGCCTATCACGCGTGCCCCTCACGCCGCTGTGGATTTTCCACGCCGCTGCGGGCTGCAGTAAATTTCCACGTAGCGCGTGAATGTAATTTTTGCTACAATCATCGATACAAGAAGATTTCTACAAGACTTTTTCACGAAACGCGGTCCAAACACTCTTCCCTTGAGGCCACATGTCCGGGCACACATCCATATGGTAGGCTATAAAACTTTTCTTCATCAACGTATCTTTGAGAGGTCTTGCAATCTTCACAAGAGAAGGAATATGAAGATGTGGCTGCTTTGTGCCCTTCTAAATAGTGAATTGACTTGAATATTCTTGGAACTTGGCACACATCTCCACGTTTATGAACTGCTCTCGTGTCTTGGTCCTTGAATTGAACAAGAACTCCCAACATTGTGTCTTTATACTCTATATTTGCTTCCTTTTCACTCTTCAAGGCATTCACAACCTATATGCATAAAAGAACACCAAATTCACAATATGAGACATAAACCACAGTAAAAATGATGCTCAATGCATGTAAAACATATATAAAAATATGTCTACTCAAGCACTTATCATGTAGACATGTTCAGACTAGTTCTGCAGAGCCTGCAGGTTTTTCTAAGTCATCTAGAGAAAACACACGGGTGTGTGGAATTTCCGCACGCCCGTGGATGTGCACTGTGAACTCTTCCAGAGAGGGCACAGGGGCGTGCGGCTGCCCCTGCGGACGACCATGCGACTGGCGCACGCCCGTGGAAAATTTCTGCACAGGCGTGTGCCTTCCTGCAGAGTTTGGCAGATTTTCTCGAGAACACACAGGGGTGTGGACTCGCCCCTGTGGGTGACCTTGTGAACCACACATGGGCGTGGGTAATTTCCGCAAGCCCGTGTGAATCTCTGCAGGTTGCTTCCTCCATCCCAAGAAAACACAGGGGCGTGCGGCTACCCCCTGTGAGTTCGGCATGTGAATGTCCACGCCCGTGCGGAATTTCCACACGGGCGTGTATACATTTCTCTTGGATATCCAGTAAGGCCACAGGGGCGTGTGTCCGCCCCTGTGAACCCATCATTTGCGGGCGCACGGGCGTGGACGACTCCCCCATGCCCGTGTGGTTCCTAAGGATTTAAAGGACCATCCGCTCTCCCAATACAAGAGTCACACCCTTCTCCTCAAATAACCCTAAACCACCCAAAGAGCATTTTTCTGACATTCTTGTCCCCTACTACTGTCGTCTTCGAGTCGATTGATAGACCATTGTGTGGATTGTAGGAGTGTTTACGTGCAGTTCATCGGTAAGCCTTGATTTCCTCTCTTCTTCGATTTCGTTGGATTCAAACTGATTATCTGCGATTGAAATGGTTAATACACATCGTTTTCTTGCTAAACTGATTATAATTTGTTTCTAAGATGATATGGAAGTGAAATAGAGAGGTGGCATGGAGATTGGCTACAAGGGGCGTGCGGTTTCCACGCCCCGTGGACACGCACGGGCGTGCGGAATTTCCGCACGACCGTGTGTTCTCATTTTTCTGCAGTCTGAATGGAACTGATGGATTTTCCTTTTCTAATACATGCAGGCATGGCTACCAAATCAAAGAAAACAGTTCCTAAGCGGCCTCAAAAGCCTGCCCCTGAACCGGAAGTTATGGAATTCACACTACCAGCGCATCAAGCTCGATTTGAGCAGTTAGAGAAGCTTAAGTTTGGTCAAACGCGAATCCCATATGTTGAGTTACTTAGGAAGGTACAACTAGCGGATGATATGGCTGACAAGGTCGAGAAATTATTATTGGTCGGTAATTGGCACAAGTTACTGAACATTCATGACCTTGCTATCCGCACACTTACTTTGGAGGTGCTTGCTTCATTTGAGTTCGACTGCTCTTATGCTCATTTTGATAGTGTTGACGCGATTCAGTTTAGAGCTTTTGGGTAGCATCATAGTATGAGTGTCACATAGTTTTCAACTAGACTTGGTCTATATGATGACGAATATACTGAAACTGAGCAGTATGAGAACCTCCCAATTGACATGACGGGTTTATCTCCCATTAAGGCGTATTCATTATTATGTGGAAAGGGGCGTTATGAACCAGGAGTGTCTAAGGCTTCATGTTTATCTTGACCCAGTTACAGATATCTTCACGCCATCATAAGCAGGTCAATGAATGGGCGTGGTGATAGTACGAGAGTCATCAACAAGCAAGATCTTCTGTACTTGTACTCCATGGTTCGGAACGAACCGGTCCATCTAGGACACATTTTAGCAGAGTATTTGAAGCATCAAGGACAATATCCTCGATTGGGTGTCATCTTCTCGGGTCCATATATTACCAGACTCATTGTGGGGATGGGTTTGCGAGACAAAATTAGTGGAACCGAGAAAGCGATAATACCAGCACCACTTGGGTTAGAGACCATGAGGCTCATGGGGTTGATCTGAAAATATTCAAATGGTGTCTATGTGCTGAAAATACCATTCGAAGATGAAGCTAGGGCATCTTAGTCCACCCCTGAGCCACAACCAACACCGATGGAGACCGAGACACCTCCCACAGCAGAGGAACCACCCCCCGTGCGTATAGTTCCACCATCTCGAGCCAATGATCGTTTTAAAAGGCTCAAGAGCGCCTTGGGAGTGGTACACAGAGGTGGCTGAAGCTCGAGCAGAGATCGCCGAGATTAGGGCTACGCAGGCCACTCAGTACACAGAGTTCATGGCACGTTTCGACATATTACAGCAGATCCTAGAGCGAGACGTTGCCTCATCATTTGTCCTGCAGCCGAGGACTCTTCAGGCCTCATCAGTGCCTCCAGCGCCTCCATCCTCAAACCAGCACCAGAGGACCCACTATATTCTTCCACTTCAGCAGCAGCAGCAGCGGAACCCGAGAGCGACTCCGACACTTGACCTTTCTTTTACTTTCATGCATTTTACTTTATCTTATTTTCTTGTTTTTAGACTTGTTCACTCAGAAAGGATTTTCCTTCTGAGTTTATGTTATTTTGCATTATCGAGTTGCATTCATTGCTTCATCTTTTATACACTCAAGTTATTTTTGTTTTTTTGAGCTTCACTGAACCCCCTCGTGTATGCGTGGAGATGGTCTTGTCTTCTTGGAAATTGAGACTTAGTCATGGGCACGGTCAAGGTGCTTCGGCACTTGGCCATGCGAGCTTCACAACCCGTTGGAACACTACTCCCAATGAATTAGCTTCATCAAACGCAACACTAGGAGTCAGGGGAGTATTGTTTTGATTGCTTCTCCCACATCTATTTTTTTGAATGATATATTTTTGAGTGAGCTTTGTATGTGTACATTGAGGACAATGTACAACTTAAGTGTGGGGGAGTTTCATAATGCGCACATCTTTTCTATTGTTCTTGATTGATATATGCTCACATAGCCAATGGCGGTTCACCTTAGTTGTAATGTTTGTATTCTTAAGTCTAGGAGAATTGTTAACATTGAATGTTTTCATGCTCTAGTTATTGCTTGAATTTTTAGGAATTTTTGCCCGATTTACACTTAGTGCACTACTCACTCTTTGAACTCTATTGGAAACTCATGTTTGATGTTAAAGGGACTAGTTAGGTTTACTTCTTTTTCTAAATTGAAAAAAAAATGGAAAAATGAAAAGAAGGAACAAAATAGTTTTATTGTTTATTTGTATTTGTTGGGTGGAAAGAGCTACCACCTATGAAGTATGAAGCTACTCTCACAAGTCGGATACTAGTTATGCCCTAATGAGAGAAAGAGCTATCTCTTAGGATGTGTGAAAGCTACCACAGTATACAGAGTTCATGGCACGTTTCGACATGTTATAGTAGATTTTAAAGCGAGATGTCACCTCATCATTTTTCTTGTGGCCGAAGACTCCTCAGGCCCCTCTGCCATCACCATCACCACCTCCACCAGCACCGTTTGATCTAAGACTCGCAGCAGCAGAGGAGCCAGAGAGCGGCACCGACATTTGATTTATTTTCTTTCATTTTATTACTTTTTTCATTTCATTTTGGACTTGTATACTCAGAAAGGATTTTCCTTCTGAGTTTTTTTTTCATTTTATTGCCTCGAGTTGTATTCATTGCTTTATCTTTTATAAATTCATGTTATTTTTGTTTTATTGAGCTTCACTGAACTCCCTAGTGTATGCGTGTAGATGGTCTTGTCATCATGGAAATTAAAAACTAGTCATGGGCACGACTAATTGTGCTTCGGTACTTGGCCGTGTGTGCTTCACAACCCAGTGGAACATCACTCTCGAGGATTTAGCTCCATCAAATGCATCACTAGGAGTCAGGGGAGTATTATTTTAATTGCTTCTCTCACATTTGTTCTTCATTGATATACATTATGAGTGAGCTTGCATGTGTACATTGGGGACAATGTACAACTTAAGTGTGAGGAGGAGTTTTATAGTGCACTGACAAGATCTCCTTGCTTATATCCCGCAAGTGCACGGGTTTGTCGAAGTAATAATCCCGGGTGAGCGGGGTCGAATCCACAGGGAGTAGGGAGTAAAGACACTTAATTCGATTCTTAGCTATGTGGAGTATCAACAATGATAAGTGTGATAATGATTCAATTCTCAACAATTAAAAGCAACAAGTAAGAGAACAAAAGTAAGGAGGAGGTAAGGAAATCGATAAAGATGGGGTACTTGGATGATGCTTCACCTAGGATAATCGCTTCAAGTGCAAGAACTCTCTATTATGCTTCCTAATCAATGCAATGGTGAGTCGTGGAAATCCTTACATACATAGTCCCAAATCTAAGGTCAACTATACCTAACTCTATTCATGTCCCGGAGGAGAGATTAAATAACCTCTCAACCTCGCACTCGAATAAAGTTGCAATGAGCTCTAGGGATTCCAAGTGATAAATCGCTTCCTAATTAAAGACCTAACCCTTTGGTCCAGGCGGAAGGTCCCTAGGCACAATTAAGCCCTAGATACTAAGATCCCCTCAACGCTTCACTCCATTGCATGCGCAACTAGGCCCCATCGGAGGTTCATCGCTTAGACCATTCACTCTATTATGGCCGCAAAGAACTCAAGGAACGGAGGTAGAATCTATCACGCCGGAGGGGAAAGGGTACGCTCCTGTACCTCTCGACTCACCCTCTCAACCCTCTCCAACCTAGCTTTGTCTAGCGCTTGTGGTGTGTCACTCACTCACAAGGTAACCAACAAGAACTCTCAACCCTAGTGTCACTCTAGGGGAAATGTTCATACAATCAAGCATTCAAGGTTGGAACTCACAATAAACATCAATTTATTGAAAGCATAATAAAGAAGTTCAATGAAACGAATACATCCTAGGGTTCAAAATCACCCAAGTACCCACTAGGGGTTTAGCTCTCCATGGAGCTTAATACAATCAAAGAAATCGAATGTAAAAGCAATGAATCCATAAAGAAACCCCCTCGATGGTCGTGTCGATGGTCTTGTGGAGAGACCTCTACTCGTCATCCAAAGATTCCTTAGTCCGGTATATTATACGCCTCGATCGAAGCTCCCCTACCAACCTTCTTCCTAATGGAATCACGATGTTAGAGCCGTAGAACTTCTCCAAAACCTTGGCCAATATCCCTCAAAACCCTAGCCGAAGTCCTCTCACAAGTTGGGGAAAAGATGGAGAAAAGAATGCTGAAATCAGGGCTGAAATAGGCTTTAAATAGGGCTGGAATCGGGCGACTCCATGGGCGTGTATGGAACACGCGCCCGTGCAGAATTTTCACACGGCCGTGGATAATTTCCACACGCCCGTGGATAATTTACTATGCCAAAAATGCTCCCGAATCCACTTTTCATCGAGGTAACATAAATGGGCACACGTTTTTGCCGTGGATCGCTTTGCTTCTTCAATGATGGATAAGATGATGGAGATCTTGTTCTATGTGCATAAGTCGGAATGCTTGAGTGTGACTGCCCTTGTGCCCCTCCAAATGGTTTTGTAAACTCAAATACGGGGAGGTTGGCACACACTCTAGCATCTCGCACCCAACTTATATCTTCGCGTTTGAACTTTACCAGGATTTCGTCCAAAATTGGTGCATTGTGATCCACATTGGCTTCTTTCCTTCATAATTGGTTTCACAACCCTACATGCACGAAAGTAACATAAAAACACACATATTAGTGTAGAAACCCGAGGAAAGTAATGCTCAACATAAGGAAATAATGCTTCGCATTCATATCGCACAAGCACTTATCATGCACACATCTCTTTTATATTAGTTTTGATTGATATACATGCTCACATAGACAATGATGGTTCACCTTAGTTGCAATGATTGTATTCTTGAGTTTAAGAGAATTTTTAACATTGAATGTTCTCATGCTCTAGTTTTTGCTTGAATTTCTATGAATTTTTACCCGATTGTCACTTGTTGCACTACTCACTCTTTAAACTCTTTTGGAAACTCAAGTTTGAGGTTAAAGGGACTAAGTATAGTTGTTTCTTTTGTTAATTCTGAAAAGAAAATTGGAGAAATGAAAAGTAAGAACAAAATAGTTTTATTGTTTAGTTATGCTTGTTGGGTGGAAAGAGCTACCACCTATGAAGTATAAAACTACTCTCATAAGTTAGATACTAGTTATGCCCTAATGAGAGAAAGAGCTATCTCATAGGATGAGTAACAGCTACCACTCTGGTAGAAAGAGCTACCACCTCAAAAGTGTGAAAGCCACCTTAGCGGCCCCTTTGGAAAGGGCTACCTTAGAGGATGTGTGAAGCTACTACCATCTTTGAAATTCTTGTTACTTTTTGTAGAAAAATAAGTTCCTTTCACCTAGAACTTTGAGGATTATACCTTGGGTTGACTTGAGTGAGTTCACACGCTTACACGATTTCGGGTTTGTTGCCCTTTCTGATTCATGTTTTTAGCTAGAGGAATGATTTTTTGTATTTAGTGTTGAAATTTTCCTTACTTGTAGAATGCTCTCTTTGTATGCTTTGGTGATCCTAAGGCGAAGGACTTGTAATATTTCCTTTGTCTATGTTTTAACATTTTAATTTTTGCTTGAGGACAAACAAAAGCTTAAGTATGGGGGAGTTTGAAAAGTGCTTATGTGATAAGAATACAAAGTGTTATTTCCTTATGTTGACCATTACTTTTCTCAAGATTCAATGCTAATATGTGTGTATTTATGTTAATTTAATGTATATAGGGTTGTGGAGCCGAAAGTTAAAGAAAAAAGCCATGTAGGGTTGCAAGCGCACTATTTGGAGGAAATCTTGAGAAGGTTCAAACGCGAAGACATAAGTCGGGTTCAAGATGCAAGAATTTATGCCAACCACCTTGTACTCAAGTTAGCACTATGATTTGGAGAGGCACAAGGGTAGTCAAATTCAAGCATTCTGACTTGTGCATGTATAGCAAGATCTCCACCAACATATCCATTATTGAAGAACCAAATCGATTCACGACGCAAACGTGTGACCATTTGCGTTACCTCAATGAAAGCATGGATTCGGGAGAGTTTCGGGCTTGTGGAAAATAGAGAATCCACACGAACGTGTGAAAATTTCACACGCTCATGCAAAAAATCCACAAGGGCGCCCACATGGGCGAGTGGATTCCTGATTCCAACCTTATTTAAGGCCGATTTCAGCCCAAATTTCAGAATTTTTTTATCCATCTTTTCCCCAACTTGAGAGAGGACTGTGGCTAGGGTTTGGAGAGGTATTGGCTAGGGATTTGGAGTGGTTCTATGGCTCTAACATCACGTTCTATTTAGAAGATGGTTAGTGGGAGAGCTTTCGTCGACACCGATCTGGCGAGGTGTATCATAGGCTGGACAAAAGGGACCGTTGGGCGAGTAGAGGACTCTCCACAAGACCATCACCAAAACTATCGAGGGGGTTTTCTATGGATTCTTTTTTTTACATTTGATTTTATTGATTGTAATTAGCTCCATAGAGAGCTAAACCCCCTAGTGGGTACTTGGGTATTTGTGAATCCTAGGATGTATTCGTTTTATTGAACCTCTTTATTATGCTTTCAATTAATTGATGTTTTATTTGAGTTCCAATCTTTAATGCTTGATTGTATGAATACTCCCTTAGAGTGACACTAGAGTTGAGAGTTCTTGTTGGTAACCCTTGTGAGTGAGTGACACACCACGAGAGTTAGACAAAGCTAGATTGGAGAGGGTTGAGAGGGTGAGTCGATAGGTAGCGGAGCATCCCCTTTCCACTCCTGTGTGATTTATTCTACCTTTATTTCCTCAAGTTCTTTGCGGTCATAGTAGAGTGAATGGGCTAAAGGATGACCTCTGCTGGAGCTTAGTTGCTGGTGCAACAGAGTGAAGCGTTGAAGTGATTTTAGTACCTAGGGCTTAATTGTGGCTAGGGACCTTCCACCTGCACCAAAGGGTTAGATCTACATCTACGAAGGGGATTTATCACTTGGAATCCCTAGAACTCATTGCAATCCTAAATGAGTGGGAGGTTGAGAGGTTATTTAATTTCTCCTCCGGGACATGTATAGAGTTAGGCATGGTTGACCTTAGATTTGGGACCATGTATTTAAGGATCTCCACGACTCATTATTGCATCAGTTAGGAAGTATAATAGAGGGTTTTTGCACTTGAAATGATTGTCCTAGGTGGAACAATATCCGGGTACCCCAATTATATCAATTGCCTTACCTTCTCCTTTACTTGTGCTCTTTTTCTTGTTCTTTTACTTTTGTTATTTCACATCTTGTCATATATATCACTATTCATCTTTCACTAAGTTAAGAAACAATTTAAGTGTTTTTATTAACTACTCCATGTGAATACGATACCCCACTTATCTGGGATTTTATTACTTTGACAAACCCATGCACTTACGGGACATACACAAGGGGCGTTGTCACTTTGCTTCTTCAGTAACGGACATGTTGGTGGGGATCTTGCTATACATAGACAAGCTGGTAATGCTTGAATGTGACTACCCTTGTGCCCTGATAAATGCTTGAGTAGACATATTTTTATATATGTTTTACATGCATTAAGCATCATTTTTTACTATGGTTTATGTATCATATTGTGTATTTGGTGTTCTTTTATGCATATAGGTTGTGAATGCCTTGAAGAGTAAAAAGGAAGCAAAGATGGGCTATAAAGACATAATGTTGGGTGTTCTTGTTCAATTCAAGGACCAAGACACGAGAGGAGTTTATAAACGTGGAGATGTGTGCCAACTTCCAAGAAGATTCAAGTCAATTGAAGGGCACAAAGGCAGCACCATCTTCATGTTTCTTCTCTTTGTGAAGATTGCAAGACCTCTCAAAGATACATCGATGAAGAAAAGTTTTATAGCCTACCACATGGACGTGTGCCCGGACATGTGGCCTCAAGAGAAGAGTGATTGGACCGCGTTTTGTGAAAAGTACCATAGCAAAAATACTGTAGCAGCACTGTATCAAAATTATTGTTCACGCCCCCGCGTGGAAATTCCACGCGCCCGCGTGAAAATTTCTGTAGCCCACGCGGCCACGTGGAAAATCCACACGGGCGCGTGAGGGCACGTGACAGGCGCGATCTAAGGCCTATAAATAGTCGTTTTGCCCTATTCTTTCTCATCTTTTGTGCGGCTCTTGAGGAGTGAGACGGCTAGGGTTTGGAGAGGAGGTCTTTGCGGCTTTGGAGGCGCTTCGTCACCAACTTTGATCGATTCCTCCTCCGTCATAGCATCAAGGAAACCACCTGTGAACCTAGCTTCAGAGTGGGTCCTTCAAGATGTCGAAGCTCTCCATCAAAGCCATCAGTTCATATATAAGGGGGTTTATTTCTATGATTTTAATGTACTTTCATTCATTGATGGTGTGTTTTGTATGTTGCTCCATGGAGAGCTAAAAACTTGACACGCGTCCGAATATGTGTGTAAACCGCAAGTGCATGGGTGTCGAAGTAATAATTACCCCGGTGAGTGGGTAGTCGAATCCACAGGGAACAGGGCTACTAGTACTAACTTCTTCTCTGCTTTCTAACCTAATGATAAATGGAAAGGTGTGGTGATCTAATGTGCGAAGAAGTGAATACCGGAGACGAATATGCAAAGGTTAAATGGATGGAGATCTCAATCAGTAAAAGTGGGGTATTCGGGTAATGCTCCCCCTCGGATTCAGGTATTAGGTACCGAATAAGCAAAGTGTTTCTATGATGAGTAAGTTAAGTCGTGGAAATCCAAATATAATCGGATCCGGCCTCCCGATCACCGATACTAGTCCCCTACGAGGTCCCGGTGGAGAAATCGCTCAATCTCAACACCTCACACCACATATGACTGCAAAGCACTCTAGGGATTCCAAGAGTTGTATCCGATTCCTAAAAGATTGATCCAACCCTAATTCCCGGCGAAGGGTCCTAACCCCCTACAAGGTCCCGGCGGAGAAATCTCTCAATCTCACGCCTCACACCAAATATGATTGCATAGAGCTTAAAGAACGAAGATAGAATACACTCAATCGGAAGGGAGAGGGGACACTCCACTATCTCATGACTCACCCTCTCAACCCTCTTTAACCTTGAAGTTCTAACTCTAATGGAGACCTTTCTCATATCAAAGTAACAAATCATGCAAATCCAATCAACCATAAGGATTAATTAAACAAGCATGCAATGAGAATACAAGATTAAAACTTAATCAAACTCGGATTAAATAGAAACACTAAGCAAATCCACAAAAGATGAGAATCCTAGGGTTCACAAGCCCAAATACCCTCTAGGGTTTTAGCTCTCCATGGAGCAACATACAAAACACACCATCAATAAATGAAAGTACATTAAAACCATAGAAATAAACCCCCTTATATATGAACTGATGGCCTTGATGGAGAGCTTCGACGTCTTGAAGGACCCACTCCGAAGCTAGGTTCACCGGTGGCTTCCTTGATACTATGACGGAGGAGGAATCGATCAAAGTTGGTGACGAAGCGCCTCCAAAGCCGCAAAGACCTCCTCTCCAAACCATAGCCATCTCACCCCTCAAGAGCCGCACAAAAGATGAGAAAGAATAGGGCAAAACGGCTATTTATACGCCTTAGATCGCGTTTGTCACGTGCCCTCATGCGCCCGTGTGGATTTTCCACGCGGCCGCGTGGGTTGCAGAAATTTCCATGCTTCCGCGTGAACAGTAATCTTGATACAGTACTGCTACAGTAAAATTGCTACAATACTTTTCACAAAACGCAATCCGAACACTCTTCTCTTAAGGCCACATGTCCGGGCACACGTCCATGTGGTAGGCTATAAAACTTTTCTTCATCGACGTATCTTTGAGAGGTCTTGCAATCTTCACAAAGAGAAGGAATATGAAAATGTGGCTGCCTTTGTGCCCTTCCAAATAGTGAATTGACTTGAATCTTCTTGGAAGTTGGCACACATCTCCACGTTTATGAACTGCTCTAGTGTCTTGATCCTTGAATTGAACAAGAACTCCCAACATTGTGTCTTTATAGCCTATCTATGCTTCTTTTTACTCTTAAAGGCATTCACAACCTATATGCATAAAAGAACACCAAATACACAATATGAGACATAAACCACAGTAAAAATGATGCTCAATGCATGTAAAACATATATAAAAATATGTCTACTCAAGCACTTATCATGCCCTCTCTAAATCATTTTGTTAACTTGAATATGAGGAGGTTGGCACACATTCCTGCATTTCCAACCTGACTTATGTCTTTGTGTTTGAGCATTCTCAAGATTTCTTCCAAATAGTGTATTTACGATCTACATTGGCTTCTTTCTCTAACCTTTGGCTTCACAACGCTATATGTATGAAAGTAACAAAAATGCACACATATTAGCGTTAAAAACCAAGAAAAGTAATGCTCATCATAAGGAAAGAACACTTCATATTCTTACCACACAGGCACTTATCAAACTCCCCTACACTTAAGATTTTGCTTGTCCTCAAGCAAAAATTAAAACATTAAAGTATAGATGAAGGAAATATTGAAAGTGCTTGGCCTTAGGTTCACTAAAGCATACAAAGAGAGCATTCTACAAGTAAGGAAAATTGTCCCCAATGTACACATAGGAAGTGTAAGTAATAGAGAAGTAAGTCTAAAATAGGAAGTGTAAAAAGTAATAGAGATGAAAAACAGAATCAAGTGTCGGTGTCGCGCTCTAGCTCCACTGCTGCTGTTGGGTACTCAAAAAGTACAGGTGGGCATAGTGGTGGGGATGCAGGAGGGGCCGGAGGTCTGCTAATCAATAGCCACTATACCATATCGAAACGGGCCAACATCTCAGTATACTATGTGATCTGTATAGCCCGGAACTCCGTGATCTCGGTCCGAAGCTCACCCACAGCACTCTCGAGCCTCCCAATATGATCATGAGCTCGAGGAGGACTAAAAATGGGTACTGCTCACCAGAATATCTCCTATGCTGCAAGCAGTCCCCGTCTGTGCAAACTGAGGCCCGGGAATCTGTTGGGCACCCTCCGCTGCATCCCTTCCTCTCAAAACATTCTCTTGGGTGGACACAGCTATAATATATGCCCCAGGCCCACATCTATGTACCAACCTCATCATCCTGATTGTCTTAAATCCTAGAGGATTAGGCACGACCGTCCTCTTAGCACCACGTATAGCATCCATAAAGCCCATCCCCAAGATGAGTTTGGTGATGTAAGGAAGAGGAAATAATAATCCACTCTCACAAACTGGCCCTGGTGCCTAAAAACAGTTACCACTATGTGCCCCAAATGAATTGGCACATTGCGGACTATGGAGTATAGATAAAGTAAGTCCTGCCTGCTCAAAACAGCTGTGTTGTCGCCTTGACCTGACACAGACCTGCTGAGGACCGAGTACAAATACCTGTAGCTCAACCAAGATAGGCTGGTGGCCTTAGACACTCCCGGTTCATACTGTCCATATCCACACAAAACCCTGTACGCCTAATGCGGAGTCACTATACCTGGGAAATCAGTTGACAGATATCTATACTCCTCTGTACCTGTGTACGTGCCGTCGTACAGGCCTATACGAACCAAGAACTTGGTGACACTCATGCAGAATTGATGTCTAAATGCTCGAAACTGCATAGCATCCATGGTGTCAACTCTCCTATACGGATGGTTAAACTCAAAAGACGCCAACACCTCTAGTGTCACCGCGCGGAAAACTGGCTTACTGATCGTCAATAACCTCCTCCAGCTCTCCACTACTAGCATCTCATTAATCTCATCGGCTAGCTCGTCATTCCGCTGAATATCTCTCAGCACCTGCAAATCTACAAAGCGAGTCTGACCAAAACTGAGCGCTAATAATCTCTCAAATTGAGCTTGATGCTCAGGATTCAAGAATTCCATGTGTATTTGCTCAGGGGGGGTATTTCGGAGACGCTTAACTTCATGTGTCCTCGCTTGAGATGCCATATCTGCAAAATTGGACGAGAAAACAATCAACAAGGCTCAGAAAAACTTCATGCAAAATTCCACACGGGCCTGTGGAAATTATCAACGCCCGTGTGGATCTGCGAGGTGTGAGAACCACACGGTTCCACAACAATTCTCCAAAATACAACTCAAAACCACTGTTAAACGCTGCCCAAACATGCATAAACCATTATAATGTGAAAATACGTGCAACTCAAGACTTTTAATCCGCTAAAAATAAGAATTAGCGAAGAAAAGAGGATAAAAAGGTTTACCGATGAAATAGATGTGAACACTTCGAAAATCAGTGTGGAATGTGAAGAAAAATAGCCCAAAACAATGATGAGGGGCCGGAAAGTTGATCAGGAGTGGTCTCCTGGTGATTGGAGATGAAGACGAAAAGAATTCACAAAAATTTTAAAGAAAAACTCGCTTTTCTTGGAATTCTACGTATCCACACGGGCGTGCGGAAATTGTCCACGCCGTGCGCCTCCATAAGAAAGCTTCACAAGGGCAGGTGCACGCCCCTGTACACTCTCAGGAAAAACCTTACTGCTTCTGAATGCAACCACACGGGTGTGCAGAAAATACCCACCCCCATATACCCGACCCACAGGGTTAACCACAGGCCCCTGTGGCTTCTCTGTATAACCGAGAAAAATCGCTAAGTGTTGCAAACGCCCGTGCGGAAAATCCGTATATTCTTGGACATTCACAGGCTGAACACACAAGGGTAAGCGCATGCCCCTGATAAGTGTCTAAATGTAGATGTTTTCATGTATATATCGTATTCACTTTGCATGTATTTTGTGAGGTTTGATGCCCGTTTTGCGCTTAATCGTCTACTATTTGCTTTGTAGGGCATAAGGAAGCCATGGAGAACAAGAAGATATCATTTGGGAGAAAAGAGAAGAAAACATGAATTTCATACTACCGCCATACTACCCAGTATGGGGGTCGTATGCACTATAGCACCAGAATGATTCAGAGTGCCTGCCCAGATTTCCATACTACCCAGTATACGAGGCTGTATGGAGGCCGTATGTACCCCTAGGGTATATATACTGACTTTTAGGGCAGAAAAGGGACTTTTTGGCTAGACTTTTTGTGGGGCATATTTTTGGAGACATTTGAGAGGATTGTGGCAACCTTGGGGAGGAGAAGAAGGGCAATGAAGCTAGAAGATCATCCAAGCCCAAGGTCCAAGACTCTCAAGGCAAGAAGGAAACTTCATTCAAGGGGAGATCTACCACGATTTGATGGAAGGAGAACCGCTGCTAGAGGAATCGTCATTGGGCACTCTTTTGGCGGGGAAAGCGTCATTCGGCATATTCTTCACCTCCTCCTCCACCATTTCATCTAGGGAGTGTCATTTATTCTTTTGTTTCATGTTTTGCTTGTTTGTATAGCTTGTTGTGGCATGATGACACACTAGAACCCCAAGGCCACCGGGTGTTGGTGAACCTTGTTGGGTTTTATCATGTATGTTGGATGATAACTTGTTAATTCCATGTTTGGGTAATTTTGAGATTTAATCCATTGTTTTCATGCTAAGTGCTACACTAAGGAGAAATCCATAGCTCTTTTATGAGTGATGCATGTAGATGTGACTTGCTCGCATGTATTATATCATGAATGGATTAGAAGGGGATACTTGTATCATCACGCAGAGAAATCGGATGTTTGGTAGCCCTCCATGTAGGTTTAATCCGAAGAAGAGTAGGTTTACTCCTGAGTGACATTTCCTCGTACTTAAGGCAATCGTAGGGATATGGATTTGGGAGAAATTCCTATCTATGTTCGTATGGGATTAGGGTTCAATCGCCAAGAAATTAGGGTTGTTCTAATCTTGGAATCTCATGGTCCATTTTACCCTTGCATCTTTAGATCATCATCCATGTTGCATGATAACCCCTCAAGGGGATCCACATCCATAGGCCTTTGCATTTCATTGATTCTCTTGCTTGCTCATTTCTTGTTCTCTCTAATTTGTTGGCAAATATCATTTTAGCTTTAATTACATTTAGTAGAGTAAAATCCATCACTTGAGATCTTAGGCTAGATAATAGCTCAAGAAGGAGTAATAGGAGATCCTTAGCCCCATGGAATACGATCCTCGTTTCTTCACACGAGGTATTACTTGGTGATCCGGTACACTTGCGGGGAAGCAATCTAGTTTTTGGCGCCGTTGCCGGGGACTTTAAGGAATTCTAGGAAACTTTTAGATTATTACTGTAGCTATTTTTATTTTACTTGTACATATTAATCTTTGTTCATATTTTTCTTATTTTATTTAACTTTGTTCTTTATATATATCCTCTTTTGTGCAAGGTATAATTTTCTTGCCAAATGCATGGGGCTTACAATAGGTCAAGTTCTTGGTGTGAGCAACTACAAGGAAAGAAATTTAAACCTGAGGATGTTTTTACCACATTGATCTAAAGCCTTGAGGCCGAGTTTTCTCTTAAGGACATCAAGCTCGGGACTCATCCCAAGGTCACAAACACTTGCTTGGTTAATATAAACACCCAGCCTGAAATGACCCGCCTAAGCCACGATTGCATAACTTAAGAGATGTCCAAGAATCCTTCCATAGGCTAGAAAGATGGGTTGAAGAACTTGCTAAAGTAATGACCAAGAAACAACAAATTCATGAGCCAGAAATACAAAGTCCAAGTGCAACTAAGAATGAAAATGAAGAGAGTAAAGATGTAAATTAGGTGGAAGAAATCTTTGGTGTTTTGGAGGTTGGATGGGTATAAAAAGGGGCATCAATACCCCTTGAGCACGTCCTTGGCATAGAAGTGAATGAACACACCAAGCACAAAAGAGAAATATCCGGGATAGTTGAAGATGTGGATAGGAAGTCAAAGACATTTAGAAACCCACCTATGCCCAGGTTGGATGATTCTCAACCAAAAATTTTTCCATGGAAGCCCAAACAATGTCTATGGGCAATTCGAGAGCATCCAAAATTGGTTGAGAACAAAATTTAGGTAGGTCATTAACGCCATGCAAAAATCCACCCATGCCTTGCTTGAGCAACTCCCAACCGAAACTATTTCCTTGGATGCCCAAACAATTTTCTAGACTGCTTGAAGGAGATCTTACCGGGTGTGGAATAGAAGTAGAGGAGATGCTCAAGCCATCAAATGACCCGCCTAAGCCACGATTGCATAACTCCCGACCTAAACTTTTCCCTTGGAGGCCTAAATGTACCATGCTCAAGGTCTTCACAAGATCATCATCCCGGAAGGTAATTATTTTCTTTCATGGAAGTAGCTATGCTACATGTAGCCGGGATGAACACACCATTTTCAAGCCTCCTTAGGTAAGGAATGAGGTATATCAGGCTCGTGAAGTTAAACAAGCGCTTCTTGGGAGGAAACCCAAGCATTCAGGGGTGTTTTCTTACATTTTTTGTATTTTTAGATCTTAGTTCATTTCTACTTTCATATTTTATAGGCTTGTTTGCTTTTTAAATAAGTTCATGCTCACACACTCTGCACATTGCTCTCATCGATTTTATTGTGGTTTAATCGTGCATCTTCTTGAGAAACTCATGTTTTGGTGTCATTTTATGCGCTAAATCGTTGTTTTATTCATTTCATTCATTTTTGGAGAAGTCTTCAAGCTTGCCATATCATTTTTACATCATTTGAAGCAAGGTTTTGGGGTTTAGAGAACAAATTTTTGTCATGCGGCCATCCATAACCCGTATGGAGGCCTTCTGTGACATTTGGGGCACCAAATAGAGCCGAGGCTCTGTCCCAGACGGGCCCCCACACGGCCCCCCATACTGGGCCGTCTGGGATGCCATCCAGAACGCCCGAGAAGCCTTCTCAGGCCATACGGCCCCCATACAGGCCGTATGGGGGCCACATGGCCTGGTTCTTGCCCATTTAACCCTCATCTCTCTTCTTTCTCTTCTCTTTCTTTTTCCACTGACTTTTTCTCTTCTTTCTCACTCATTTCTTGGCCAAATCTCCTCATTTTTTCTCCTAATTCTTCTCATCATCCATTTGAGACATCGATCTAGTAGTTTTCCTCGAGTTTAACGCTAGTTTTCTCAAGATTTTGTCGGTATGCTTTTTGAATGCCCTAGTTTTATCTTTTTCATTTCTTGGGCATTCTTGGAGCTTTTGTGTGGAATTTCTTTAGTATTTTCTTGGTTTTGGATGGTGTGATTGTTATGGATGAAGTATGGAGACTTTCATGTTTTTGGGGAGGTTCTTTCGAAATGAACAGTACCCATACGGCCCCATACGGCCGTATGGACATGATACATCATATTTTTCATTGTTTCTTCATCCCATGCACTACATTTTGAATTATATTGGATTCCTCTATGCTTGATTGGGTTTTTCATGTTTCTTAGGAATGTTGTGGATGAAGAAATTGACAATCAACCATGTAGTGATATTTGCACCACACGGGTGACCACATGGAACAAGATGTCATGTTGTGATGAGAGACCTAATTCTAAGGACAAGGATGAGCATGGAGACTTTATTTTATTGTTTAGACTTTATTTTCTAGTTTTTTTCTTCTCTTTGTATTTTGTTTTAGTTTTTGCATGATTACTCCCCATCTCTCCTTTGTAAGTTTTTGTGGAATGATGATGTCCCCTTTATGCTTTGCAGAGCATTAAGGGAGCTTGGTGTGCCCTCCTTCCATTTGGTGGATACCGGACCCGACATGTATAACTAGCCATACCTTTTGTTGGGCCACACCTCACGACGAGCACAAGTTGAACCGGGGAGTTCGTTTTCACCCATCTCTATTATTTTCATTGCTTTATCTAGCATGCTTTTCATGATTAGTGTACATTGAGGGCAATGTACAACATTAAGTGTGGGGATGGGTGTATTTCATGTATTAGGATTATTTGCTACATGCTAGTGTTACCTATGATGGCTTTGTTCATTCTTGTAAGATTCTTTTAGCTTGGACTAATGATTGATGTGAGTTACTTGTTTCTATGCTTTTATTGAATCTGTTTTACCCCTAGTATTTGTCATGTGCACTTTGAATTTTTTGTCGATGCCCTGGGAATAGCCAATGTGACTACTCTCTAACTCTCTTGTATGCGTAACACACTACTTTGAGTACTTGGCCTTAGAACACTAAGTTCTTTCCTTCAATGCACTCTTAAGAAATTCTCAATCTTTTTGAGCTAATCCTAATTTTGTGGCATGTAGTGTACTCTGAAGATGTGATCTAGGGTGAATGTAAAAAAAAATGAGTCTATGTCAGTATTCCTCTGCTATTGAAGCTTGAATGCGTCTATGTGGACTGTAATCGAGTAGTTGGGTGGCTGTTATGCCTAACCAGCATGTGCATCCTCCAGAAAGATTTCAAAATGATTTTCTTACAGTCTACGTAAGTCGGACTCAAAAAAAAAAGAAAAAAGAAATGAATGATGAAATGAAAATAAAACCTAGTGATCTTTCTGAGTACCTACCAAAGGTTTTGAGTATAAAGTGGACTTAGTTTCAAGGTATTGAATTAGAAGGATCTTATTTGGCCATTGAAGTAGCACTTAGTAGTTTAAGACATAGTATTCTTTGTATGTGGAGTGATTAGCATCTAGAGCTGTACTGATTGAAGTCCTTAGGCTAGACCAGATTAGGGCAAATGAGATATAAGATTCACTTACATGACACTGACATATAAGGGGTGAGACAGGATATTTTTATTATGCTTATTGACTATGACTCAACATCTATGTATCATTGTCCATTGCTTTTGGAGTCTTATATTTACTTGATGCCAGAAGTAATTCATTTAGCCACTTCTCAGTCTCTTTTTCTTTCATGGGTTGATTACTTGGGGACAAGCAACGCTTAAGTGTGCGGATATTTGATAAGTGTCTAAATGTAGATGTTTTCATGTATATATCGTATTCACTTTGCATGTATTTTGTGAGGTTTGATGCCCGTTTTGCGCTTAATCATCTACTATTTGCTTTGTAGGGCATAAGGAAGCCATGGAGAACAAGAAGATATCATTTGGGAGAAAAGAGAAGAAAACAGGAATTTTATACTACCCCCATACTACCCAGTATGGGGGCCGTATGCACTGTAGCAGCAAAATGATTTGGACTGTCTTCCCAGACTTCCATACTACCTAGTATACGGTGCCGTATGGAGGCCGTATGCACCCCATATGGAACGCAAATATAGGGTTTTTGAGTGCTATACGACACACATACGACCCCCATACGACCTGTATGACCCAGGGGGTATATATACTGACTTTTAGGGCAGAAAAGGGACTTTTTGGCTATACTTTTTGCGGGGCATATTTTGGGAGACATTTGAGAGGCTTGTGGCAACCTTGGGGAGGAGAAAAAAGGCAAGGAAGCTAGAAGATCATCCAAGCCCAAGGTCCAAGACTCTCAAGGCAAGAAGGTAAGTTCATTCAAGGGGAGATCTACCACGATTTGAAGGAAGGAGACCCGCGGCTAAAGGAATCATCATTGGGCACTCCTTTGGCTGGGAAAGCATCATTCGGCATATTTTTCACCTTCTCCTCCACCATTTTATCTAGGGAGTGTCATTTATGCTTTTGTTTCATGTTTTGCTTGTTTGTATTACTTGTTGTGGGATGATGACACACTAAACCCCCAAGGCCACCGGGTGTTGATGAACCTTGGGGGGTTTTATCATGTATGTTTGATGATAACTTGTTAATTCCATGTTTGGGTAATTTTGAGATTTAATCCATTGTTTTCATGCTAAGTGCTACACTAAGGAGAAATCCGTAGCTCTTTTATGAGTGATGCATGTAGATGTGACTTGCTCGCATGTATAAGATCATGAATGGATTAGAAGGGGATACTTGTATCATCACGCTGAGAAATCGGGTGTTTGGTAGCCCTCCATGTAGGTTTAATCCGAAGAAGAGTAGGTTTACTCCTAAGTGACATTTCCTCGTACTTAATGCAATCGTAGTGATATGGATTTGGGAGAAATTCCTATCTATGTTCGTATGGGATTAGGGTTCAATCGCCGAGAAATTGGGGTTGTTCTAATTTTGGAATCTCATGGTCCATTTTACCCTTGCATCTTTAGATCATCATCCATGTTGCATGATAACCCATCAAGGGGATCCACATCCATAAGCCTTTTGACAAGGTCCCCTTGCGTATATCCCGCAAGTGCACGGGTTTGTCGAAGTAATAATCCCGGGTGAGCGGGTATCGAATCCACAGGGAGTAGGGAGTAAAGATACTTAATTCAATTCTTAGCTATGTGGAGTATCAACAATGATCAGTGTGATAATGATTCAATTCTCAACAATTAAAAGCAACAAGTAAGAGAGCAAAAGTAAGAAGGAGGTAAGGCAATCGATAAAGATGGGGTACTCGGATGATGCTTCACCTAGGATAATCGCTTCAAGTGCAAGAACTCTCTATTATGCTTCCTAATCAATGCAATGGTGAGTCATGGAAATCCTTACATACATAGTCCCAAATCTAAGGTCAACTATGCCTAACTCTATTCATGTCCCGGAGGACAGATTAATTAACCTCTCAACCTCGCACTCGAATAAAGTTGCAATGAGCTCTAGGGATTCCAAGTGATAAATCGCTTCCAAATTATAGACCTAACCCTTTGTTCCAGGTGGAAGGTCCCTAGCCACAATTAAGCCTTAGATACTAAGATCCCCTCAACGCTTCACTCCATTGCACGCGCAACTAGGCCCCAGTGGAGGTTCATCCCTTAGACCATTCACTCTATTATGGCCACAAAGAGCTCAAGGAATGGAGGTAGAATCTATCACGTCGGAGGGGAAAGGGGACGCTCCTGTACCTCTCGACTCACCCTCTCAACCCTCTCCAACCTAGCTTTGTCTAGCGCTCGTGGTGTGTCACTCACTCACAAGGTTACCAACAAGAACTCTCAACCCTATTGTCACTTTAGGGGAAATGTTCATACAATCAAGCATTCAAGGTTGGAACTCACAATAAACATCAATTTATTGAAAGCATAATAAAGAAGTTCAATGAAACGAATACATCCTAGGGTTCACAATCACCCAAATACCCACTAGGGGTTTAGCTC
Organism: Dioscorea cayenensis subsp. rotundata; assembly: GCF_009730915.1. NCBI lineage: Eukaryota > Viridiplantae > Streptophyta > Magnoliopsida > Dioscoreales > Dioscoreaceae > Dioscorea > Dioscorea cayenensis. The sequence goes on along the minus strand of NW_024087042.1, from coordinate 158,648 downwards.
TCCATGAAGCTAAGTACAATCAAAGAAATCGAATGTAAAAGCAATAAATCCATAAAGAAACCCCCCTCGATGGTCGTGTCGATGGTCTTGTGGAGAGTCCTCTACTCGTCGCAAGGGATCCTTTGTCTGGCCTAGGATACACCTCGCCGGATCGATGCCGAAGAAAGCTCTCCCAATAACCTTCTTCCAAACGACGCGCGATGTCAGAGCCGTAGAACCTCTCCAAAAACCTAGCCAATACCCCTCAAAACCCTAGCCGAAACCCTCTCACTAGTTAGGGAAAAGATGGAGAAAAGAATACAAAAATCGGAGCTGAATCGACTTTAAATAGGGCTGGAATCGGGCAACTCCACGGGCGTGGACGCTGCACGCGCCCGTGCGGAATTTCCACATGAGCGTGGATAATTTCCACACGCCCGTATGGATTCTTTGTTTCTCAGATTTCTCGGCCGGCTGTGAACAGTGCTCCTACAGTACTTGCTTCAGTGTTGCTATATTTCTCTGCTATAGTCTTCGACCTGAATAACTTCCTAATTTCATACTTTCATCGGGGTAACGCAAACGGCCACACGTTCACGTCGTGAATCACTTGCTTCTTCAATGATATACATGTTGGTGGAGCTCTTGTTCTTATATGCATAAGTCGAAATGCTCGAGTGTGACTGCCTTTGTGCCCCTCCAAATGGATGTGCTCACTCAAATGCGAGGAGGTTGGCACACACTCTAGCATCTCACAGCTGTCCTATGTCTTCGCGTTTGAACCTTAGCAAGATCTCCTCCAAAATAGGTGCATTATGATCCACATTGGCCTATTTCCTTCATACTCGGCCTCACAACCCTACCTGCATAAAAGTAACATAAAAACACACATATTAATGTAAATACCTGAGAAAAGTAATGCTCAACATAAGGAATGAACGCTTCGTATTCATATCGCACAAGCACTTATCACCTTTGCATTTCATTGATTCTCTTGCTTGCTCATTGCTTGTTCTCTCTAATTTGTTGGCAAATATCATTTTAGCTTTAATTACATTTAGTAGAGTAAAATCCATCGCTTGAGATCTTAGGCTAGATAATAGCTCAAGAAGGAGTAATAAGAGATCCTTAGCCCCGTGGAATATGATCCTCGTGTCTTCACATGAGGTATTACTTGGCGATCCCGTACACTTGCGGGGAACCAATCAGCCCCTTTATCTTTTCGGGATATAGAGAGCTTTTCTGAAGAGATCCACACAGGTCTGCAAAAAATACCTATGCCCATGCGTTTGTCACTGGTTCACCCACAGGGGCGAGTCCACGCCCTTGTGTGCTCTCGGGATAATTTGCTAAGTCTCTGCAGGAAAATGCACGCCCATACGAAAATTACCCATGGGCATGGACCATCACAAGGTCGCTCACAGGGGTCTATCTACGGCCCTGTGTCTTCTCTAGATTAGCTTGCAGTACAAGTCCATGGGCGTGCGGAAATTTCTCTCGCCCGTGCGTTTTATCTGGATGCCTTAAAAACTCTGCAGGCTTTGTAGGAAATTCCTGCACATGTTTACACACTCAGAGCCTGCCCTATTATGCGAACTATACTAGTGAAAAACATGAGAAACTAGTTCAGGTGACGAAAACTTCACAAAATCCACATGAAAACACAAGATGACATTAAAAACCACAGCAAAAGCATCTATAAATCAAGACACCAACACTCAACACTTAATTCGTGCAAACACTGAACTACTAACTAAGAAAGTAGCAAACACTTGGGTTGCCTCTCAAGAAGCGCTTGTTTTATGTCACTATACATGACGTACCGAGTCTTACCTCACAGGGGTTCATAGATGAAGGTTGCCCTCTTATCCATAGCTTGAAAGCATGAAGAGCAAAGCCTCTTGAAGATAGAGGGGGAGTTATTGGGCTTGGGAGCACCTAGCAATGGTGCATCCAATTTGTTCGGTTCATCCGCGTCTCCAACAGCCTTGGAGCATTTCCGGTGGTATCTCCTCACCCTCTTCATCTTCCGAAGCACCTTCTTCAGGATCCTAGGAGTAGATGGTACTTCTTTAGTCGAACCAAACAACATTATTTCTTTATTTTCCACCTCTTCATCGAACAAACCCTCGTACGAGTCCGGATTGAACATTCCCTGCATGTATTTATCAACAATCTCATCAGTGGTGTCTAGAAATAACAAAGCATCATCGAAATATAGAGAATGCCTCATGTCTTTAGCAAGGCCGCATGTGAGCTTGTCATCTCCACCTCTCAATGCTAGCTCCCCGCCGTCCACGTCAATCAATGCCTTGGAAGTCCGCAAGAACGGCCTCCCAAGTATCAATGATACATCCGCATCCTCATCGATGTCTAGCACTACAAAGTCAACCGAAAACATATACTTCTCCACCTTGACAAGCACGTCTTCAATGATGCCCCTCGGATGTCTCAGCGTTCGGTCCACCAATTACAAAGTCATCCGAGTGGGCCTAGGCTCTTCCAAGCCTAGCTTCTTAAAGAATGTGTATGGCATGACGTTGGTACTAGCCCCTGAATCCGCCAATACCATTTCTTCACCAAAATTGCCAATATTACACAGAATGATAAAGCTTCCTGGGTCTTTTTTTTGTTCGGCATATTCTTTGTAACACCGCCGAGCAAGACGCATCTAGGATCACTGAAGACTCTCCTCCAACTCTCTCTTGTTAGTCAACAAGTCCTTCATGAATTTTGCATACTTAGGCATTTGAGCCAATGCCTCAACAAAGGGAATGTTGATATGGAGATACTTGAACAAACTCACAAACTTCTTGTAATGTTCATCCCCTTAGTCATTCTTCAATCTAGAAGGATAAGGGATTCTTGGCTTGAAAGATGGGGGTGCCACCTCCTTTTCTTCACTTGCTCCTTCCTCAACCTCTACAACCTCGGGTGCATGTCCATTGGGTCTCTCACTCGGAAGCCTACTTTCAACCTCATGTCAACTTCTCAAAGTGATCACCTTCACGTGCTCTCTAGGATTGGTCTCAGTATTACTTGGCAAGCTTCCTTGTTGCCTTTCTGAAAGAGACTTCGCAATTTGCCCCTCTTGATTTTCAAGATTGTGCAAAGAGTCGGTGTGGTTGTGAAGTGCAACAACAACTACTTGAAACCTTGTATCCGACGATTGCCCAAACCTAGTTAAGGCCTCCTCCAAATCAGTCATTCGGGTCTCCAAGCCTGAAACTCAGTTCTCCATATTTGGGGCTTGTTGTTGTTGGAAACCCGATAGTGCCATGCCCTTTTGTGGACCTTGGTTGCTCCATGAGAAATTGGGATGACTCTTCCAACCCAGATTGTAGGTGTTGCTATATGGATTGCCTTGGTTCCTCATTGCATTACCCACAAAATCAACCTATTCAACTGAAGATGCATCACCAATACAAATTGGGCAATCGTAGGGAGCATGTCCTCCACCACACTTGGTGCAAATAGTCACGACCACAACTCTATTCAAAGATAGATGATCTAACTTCTTACTCAATGATTCCACTTGAGTCGCCAATGAAGTTACTGCATCTATCTCATGGAGCCCGGCCACCTTTTTCTTTTCCCTAGACTTCCATTGGTAGCTATTTAACCTCATTTCTTCAATAAGTTGACAGGCCTCACTGGGGGTCTTGCTACCTAAGGTACCTCCTGCTGCCGCATCCAAGAGTTGCCTTGTATTCGGATTCAATACATTGTAAAAGGTCTGAACAATCATCCACTCTAGGAATCCGTGTTGTGGGCACTTTCTTAGGAGCTCCTTGAAGCTTTCCCACATTAAAAATAAAGACTCCAATTCTGACTGTACAAAGGACGAGATCTTATTCCTAAGCATTGCAGATTTTCTGGTAGGGAATTAACGGACTAGAAAAGCTTCTACCATCTCCTCCTATGTGGTAATCGATGCCCTAGGAAATGAAAGTAGCCACTGCTTCGCTCTACCCTTTGAGGAAAATGGGAAGGCTCTCAACTTGATGGCATCATCTGTCATCCTATTTATCTTAAGCATATCACACACTTTAAGAATGTTCTCTATATGACCGTTTGGATCCTCATTGGCCAAACCATTGAACTGTGTGGATTGCTGCAACATGTGGATGAATGCCGGCTTTAGCTTAAAGTACTGAGCTGTAATCGGGGGATGCACAATACTTGATTATGTCCCCAATATTGAAGGTCTGGCATTATCGGATAATGTCCGCTGTTGCTCATTCTGTTCTACCATGTTTTTAGATTTTTCTACTTCTAAATTAGCTATATTTGACAATTCTTGCACCGGTTCTTTCACTTTTTTCTAAGTGTACGTTCAAGCTTGGGATCTCCTTCAATTAATATTGAGGGGTTCCCACTGGTTATAACCTGCACTGCACCAAAAAGTAAAAAAAAGAAAATCAGAACTTGAACTCGTATGTCCAGCAAGTGCACCGGTTTATTGAAGTAATAAAATCCCAGATGAGTGGGGTATTGTATCCACAAGGAATAGGGAATAAAAACACTTGAATTGTTTCTTAACTAAGTGAAAGATAAATAGTGATATGTGTGACAAGATGTGAAATAACAAAAGTGAAAGAACAAGAAAGAAAGCTCAAGTAAAGGAGAAGGTAAGGCAATCGATATAAATGGGGTACCTAGATATTGCTCCGCCTAGGATAATCATTTCATCTGCAAGAACCCTCTATTATACTTCCTAACTAATGCAATAATGAGTCATGGAAATCCTTAAATACATGGTTGCAAATCTAAGGTCAACCATGCCTATGTCTATACATGTCCCGGAGGAGAAATTGAATAACCTCTCAACCTTGCACTCGTATAGAATTGCAATGAGTTCTAGGGATTCCAAGTGATAAATCCCATTTCTAGATGTAGACCTAACCCTTTGGTCCAGGTGGAAGGTCTCTAGCCATAATTAAGCCCTAGGTGCTAAAATCACTCAACGCTTCACTCTGTTGCACCAACAACTAAGCCCTAAAGGAAGGTCAAACTTTAGCCCATTCACACTACTATAACCGCAAAGAACCTGAGGAAATGGAGGTAGAATAAATCATACTAGAGGGGAAAGGGGACACTCCGTTACTTCTCGACTCACCCTCTCAACCCTCTCCAATCTATCTTTGCCTAAATCTCGTGGTGTGTCACTTACTCAGAAGAGGAACAGGATACTAGGAACGCTGAGGAAATGGTGTGTCACTTACCCGTTTCCAAAATATTGAGGCCACATTAAGTTGTCACGATGTCTCCATCAAAAACATTGATCATCAATTAGGAGAGATCTTGGGCATGCTTGATAAGGAAAAAGAAGAATTTGAACAAGCATGGCAAGTATCTCCGGGACATGATGAGGCCATGAACAACATGGAAGAAATTGGGCAAATTGAGTACATTGGGGCAGAAAATGAAAAGCAAGAAGTTGAATATCATTTTGAGATTTTGGATTGTGTGACTGAAGATTGTTCTTGTGAGGGAGAAAATTTTCAAGGGGATTTGCTAGTGTCATGCTCCTCTCAAGTTGAAAATACATTAGAAGAAGCAAACCCTAAGGTTATGGAACAAGCATCTTTCTTTAGGATTGATCAACTCATACAATGCAAGAAAGAGAGTTTGCGAAGAGAATAAGATGAGGGTAGGAGATTGAAGCCATCCATTGGAAAGGATATGGTTGAGAAGTTCCTAGTATCCTGTTTCCCGGCAACCACAAAGGAAATGTTCAACACTATGTCCACTACCACTAATCTTGGAATCTCATGGTCCATTTTACCCTTGCATCTTTAGATCATCATCCATGTTGTATGATAACCCCTCAAGGGGATCCACATCCATAGGCCTTTGTATTTCATTGATTCTCTTGCTTGCTCATTGCTTGTTCTCTCTAATTTGTTGGTAAATATCGTTTTAGCTTTAATTACATTTAGTAGAGTAAAATCCATCGCTTGAGATCTTAGGCTAGATAATAGCTCAAGAAGGAGTAATAGGAGATCCTTAGCCCCAAGGAATACGATCCTCGTGTCTTCACACGAGGTATTACTTAGCGATCCCGTACACTTGCAGGGAAGCAATCAAGTTTTTGGCGCCGTTGCCGGGGAACTTAAGGAATTCTATGAAACTTTTAGATTATTACTCTAGTCATTTCATTCTTTACTCAATTTTTTTTATTGTTATTTTTCTTTTCCTTTAATCTTAACTTTCTATCATCTTTCTCAGTTTTGCAAGGTATTGTGCATGACATGCTCAAATCCATCGACATTGATTACACCGGATAGTGAAATTGAAAGAACTTTTCATCGGAGATTGAGAAAGGTCGGTGAAGGATCGGTTACGCAGAACATTGAAATTGAGGATAGAGAGTCTTCAATCATGGCCGAAGAGCGACGCACTCTATCGGAATATGAAAGACCCCAATTCACAGGAGATTAGTTTAGTGTTCAAGCACCGACCGTGGCATCCAACAACTTTGAAATTAAAGCGAGTACAATCGGCATGGTCCAGAACTTGGTTCAATTCAATGGTCTAGCAAATGAAGATGCACATGACCACCTTTCCCGGTTCCTCCAAATTTGCTCTACATTCAAGATTAATGGAGTGTCCGACGATGCGATCCGTTTGAGACTATTTCCATTCAGTTTGAGAGATGGAGCTTATTGTTGGCTTACATCATTGTCTCCGGGGTCTATTAAAACATGAAAGGATATGGTTGAGAAGTTCCTTGGGAGATACTTTCCGCCAAGCAAAGCGGCGAAGTTGAGGCAAGAAATTTCAGCCTTTAAACAAGGGGAGTCCGAAACATTGTTTAAAGCCTATGAGAGATTCAAGGATCTCCTTAGAAGGTGCCCCCACCATGGTTTTGCGTCATGGATGCGAGTACAAATCATTTAGAATGGGTTGAATTGTGCTACTCGCCAACTCATTGATGCCGCAGCGGGTGGTTCCCTTAGCAACAAGTATCCCAATGAGGCCGAGCAATTACTTGAGTCTATGGCAAGCAATGAATCACATTGGGCCTTGATAAGTGCTTGAGTAGACATATTTTTATATATGTTTAACATGCATTGAGCATCATTTTTACCATGGTTTATGTCTCATATTGTGTATTTTGTGTTCTTTTATACATATAGGTTGTGAATGCCTTGAAGAGTAAAAAGGAAGCAAATATGGGCTATAAAGACATAATGTTGGGAGTTCTTGTTCAATTCAAGGACCAAGACATGAGAGGAGTTCATAAACGTGGAGATGTGTGCCAACTTCCAAGAAGATTCAAGTCAATTCACTAGTTGGAAGGGCACAAAGGCAGCCACATCTTCATGTTCCTTCTCTTTGTGAAGATTGCAAGACCTCTCAAAGATACATCGATGAAGAAAATGTTTTATAGCTTACCACATGGACGTGTGCCCGGACATGTGGCCTCAAGAGAAGAGTGTTTTTGACCGCGTTTTGTAAAAGTAATGTAGCAACTTCACTGTAGCAGTACTGTGTGAAAATTCCTGCAGCCCACGCGGCCGCGTGGAAAATCCACACGGGCGCGTGAGGACACGTGACAGGCGCAATCTAAGGCCTATAAATAGCTGTTTTGCCCTATTTTTTCTCATCTTTTGTGCGGCTCTTGATGGGTGAGACGGCTAGGGTTTGGAGAGGAGGTCTTTGCGGCTTTGGAGGCGCTTCATCACCAACTTTGATCGATTCCTCCTCCATCATAGCATCAAGGAAGCCACCGGTAAACCTAGCTTCAGAGTGGGTCCTTCAAGACGTCGAAGCTCTCCATTAAGGCCATCAGTTCATATATAAGGGGGTTTATTTCTATGGTTTTAATGTACTTTCATTCATTGATGGTGTGTTTTGTATGTTGCTCCATGGAGAGCTAAAACCCTAGAGGGTATTTGGGCTTGTGAACCCTAGGATTCTCATCTTTTTTGGATTTGCTTAGTGTTTGTATTTAATTCGAGTTTGATTAAGTTTTAATCTTGTATTCTCATTGCTTGCTTGTTTAATTAATCCTTGTGGTTGATTGGATTTGCATGATTTGTTACTTTGATGTGAGAGAGGTCTCCATTAGAGTTAGAACTTCAAGGTTAAAGAGGGTTGAGAGGGTGAGTCATGAGATAGTGGAGTGTCCTCTCTCCCTTCCGATTGAGTGCATTCTATCTCCGTTCCTTAAGCTCTATGCAACCATATTTGGTGTGAGGCGTGAGATTGAGAGATTTCTCCTCCGGGACCTTGTAGGGAGTTAGGATCCTTCGCCGGGAATTAGGGTTGGATCAATCTTTAGGAATTGGATACACCTCTTGGAATCCCTAGAGTGCTTTGCAGTCATATGTGGTGTGAGGTGTTGAGATTGAGCGATTTCTTCACAGGGACCTCGTAGGGGACTAGTATCGGTGATCGGGAGACCGGATCTGATTATATTTGGATTTCCATGACTTAACTTACTCATCATAGAAACATTTTGCTTATTCGGTACCTAATACCTGAATCCTAGGGGGAGCATTGCCCGAATACCCCACTTTTACTGATTGAGATCTCCATCCATTTAACCCTTGCATATTCATCTCCGGTATTCATTTCTTTGCACATTAGATCACCACACCTTTCCATTTATTATTAGGTTAGAAAGCAGAGAAGAAGTTAGTACTAGTAGCCCTGTTCCCTGTGGATTCGACTACCTGACTCACCGGTTATTTTATTACTTCGACACCCGTGCACTTGCGGTACACACACGCATATTCGGGCGTGTCAGGCCTCAAGAGGATCTACACAAAATACTGCTGGGCTTTATGAAGTAAGTAGCAATGATGCCTTGACCGCGAAGGTTGATGTGTTGACTCGAAGCTTGATCTTCTTATGGGTAGTAGTTCGAGGTCAGAATCAGTGATGAATTGTAGCACTTGTGGTGGTGGGCATGATGCAGCCCAATGTTCAATTGCTAGCTCCTCAGTTGCGTCCAATGAGAATGTTGACTACATTGGAGGGCAACTAAATCAAGGGAACCCGTATAGCTCAACTTACAATCCAAGGTGGAAGAACCACCCAAATTTTTCATGGAACCAAGGCCAACAACAACAAAGAGGTACACCATCTCAAGTATCTCAATTTCAACAACCAGCCTTTGAGAGGAAGTTTTCTACTGAAGAGGTCCTTGCCAAGTTCATGCTCAGTACTAATGACAGGTTCAATAGTCTAACTAGTAGCATGGATGCACAATTTGGCAAGGTGAATGCTCAACTCACTCAGCACGCCGAATAGTTCAGTGAGATAGGTTCTATTTTGAGAAACCTCCAAGCTTCTGTGAAATCTCTTGAGCATCGAGTGTGGGAACTCGCGAAGGCACACTCTGAACGTCCTCTACGTTGTCTTCCAAGCAACATGGAAGACAATCCAAGGGAGCACTTAAAGGCCATTGCTCTTAGAAGCGGGAGGCAAGTGGAGACAAGGGTCGAGGTTGTCACAAGTGTCAAGAAAAGTGGAGTAGCCTCCGGGGAAGACCGCAAGCTAGTTGAAGAAAACAGTGAAGATAAAAATCAGGGAAAAAATGACAAGTTCCAACAACAAGGACCAACAAAATCATCCGAGTATAAACCTTCAATCCCTTATCCAACCAGATTGAAGCATGAGAAGGAGGATGTTCACTTCAAAAAATTCATGAACATCTTCAAACAACTCCATTTGAACATCCTAATAGTTGAAGCGTTGACTGAAAAGCCGAAATATGCCAAGTTTTTAAAAGAGCTCCTTACGAACAAGAGAAAGTTGGAGGAAGAGGGCACGGTTGCACTTCTAGTGAATTGCTCGGCCATCCTAGAAAAGAAGCTCCCACAAAAGTTGAAAGATCCGAGAAGCTTCATTATCCCGTGCATGCTTGAAGGTGGAATCCAAGAAAATGCTCTAGCTGATTCGGGGGTTAGCATAAACGTCATGCCCTACACCATGTATTTGAAACTTGGCTTGGATGAGTTGAGGCCCATGAGGATGACCTTACAATTGGCGGATCGATCAACAAGAAAACCTCGTGGGATTGTTGAAGATGTAATTGTCCGAGTGGACAAATTTGTTTTTCCCGTGGATTTTGTCATCATGGACATAGATGAAGATGTGGAGATACCACTGATTCTTGGCCGACCATTCCTCAGCACCTCTGGTGCCTTGATTGGCTTGAAAGGAGGAAAGTTAACGTTAAGAGTGGAAGAAAAGGAAGTGGTGTACACTTTGCCGGCTGCCATGAAACATTCTTTAGATCATGATGACACACTTTACTTCATTTATGGAACTGATAGATTGATTTCTGATTGTGTGCAGAAGGTGCTCTCTATAAATCTTTTGGATGAATACTTGGGAGAGTTGGAGAATGAAGAATAATGGGAACCTCACCAACATCCTCAAATTCATAACTTGAAGCAACCAAAAGAGAGGGTGTCCTGCACTAATGCTAAGGAAAAAGTGAAAAAAGAGTCATTTCTCAAGAAGATATGGAGGGAGATTCATGGGAGAAAAAAGAAAGGTACCAAGCTTCATCACCCCACATCTCAAGGAGGAAAGGTATATTTTTCACCCCTCTCTACTCATGAGCAATTCAAGGTCTTTTCAATGTTGTCACTGAATTTACCGGGAAGAAGCAATACTACAAAGGAAATCGGGGGTGGTTTCAAACTCTTTGAGCCCCCATGATGTAAGAAATGAGGAATGTCAGGCTCATGACATTAAACAAACGCTTCTTGGGAGGCAACCCAAGTGTTCTGTGTTGTTTTCTTACATTTTTCGTATTCTAGGTCTTAGTTCATTCTAATTTTCATATTTCTTAGGTTTGTTTGTTTTTTGAATAAGTTCATGCTCACACACTTGGCACATTGTTCTAATTGTTTTAAATGTTGTGTATTTGTGCAACTTCTTGAGAAACTCATGTTTAGGTGGCATTTCATGTGTTAGATTGTCGTTTCATTCATCTCATTCGTTTTGGAGAAGTCTTCGAGCTTGCTATATCATTTTTACATCATTTGTATCAGGTTTTCAAAGTGTGGAATGATTTTAAAAGGTATGCGGCCACATTAGGCCGTATGGGGGTCGTTTGAGATGAATACAGAGCAATTCAAAGGCTCTGTGCCATCCCAGACGGGTCCCCAGACGGCTCTTATATGGGCCCATCTGTTATGGATTCGGAGGCTCGGCCGAGAGAGTATCTCTCAGCCCATACGGCCCCCATACGGGGCCGTATGGTGAGCCGTATGGGGCGGCCCTGCCCCTTATATACCCATCTTTTCTCTCTTTCTTCCATTCTCTTCTTTTCTCTCTTTTTCCACCGAATTTCTCTCTTCTTTCTCACTCATTTCTTGGCCAAATCTCCTCATTTTGTTTCTCCTAAATCTTCTTCTCATCCATTCAAGACGTCGATCTAGTGGTTTTCCCCGAGTTTAAAGCTTGTGTTCTTAAGATTTCGTCGGTATGCTTTTTCTATTCCCTAGTTTTATCTTTCTCATTTCTTGGGCATTCTTGGAGATTTTGTGTGGGATTTATTTAGCATTTTGCTTGGTTTTAATGATGTGAATGTCATGGATGAATTTTCCTTTGCTTCCTCTATCTCTAGCATTTTATTTTTATTTATCTTGTATCCCTATGAGCTTGAACAAAGTTTATCTTCATTCTAGGGATACCTAACACAAAACGGCTCGCCTCCAAGCGCCCAAGAACCACCGGGCCCTCCTCTACACCTAATGAGCCCGTCTTTAAGTTATCCCATTATCGAGAGAGATATGATCGATTGAAAACAAAACCATTTCAAACATTGTGCTACCGTGATTGGGGACATGTGGAGAATGTTGGGATTGCAAGTCAAGTAAGGGAATGGCTATCAAAAAATTGTTGGGACAAGCTTTTTGCCATAAACTAGGCAACCTTTCGTCAATTAACCTTGGAGTTTTTGAGTATATTTGAGGCACAACAAGATGGAGAATCCATGTGGAATAGGAAGATCATCACCATCCATTTTCAAGCTTTTGGACGGAAGCGTACTATGCACCACTTGGACTTTGCCAAGTACTTGGGGATCTATGATGATGAGTTTATCAACTCCATGCCCGGTAAACATCTTAAGCTTGATTTCCTGAGTGAAGTAGGTAGGAGCAACTATTGGGCAACTTTGGCGGGTGATGATCAAACTTGAAAGGCCTCGCGCATGATTGACCCGGCACACAGATTCATTAATACTTTGATTGCTCGATCTATTTGGGGCAGGACCGATAGCAAGGGAGTTGATAAGTGCTTGTGCGATACGAATGCGAAGCGTTCATTCCTTATGTTGAGCATTACTTTTCTCGGGTTTTTACACTAATATGTGTGTTTTTATGTTACTTTTATGCAGGTAGGGTTGTGAGGCCGAGTATGAAGGAAATAGGCTAATGTGGATCATAATGCACCAATTTTGGAGGAAATCTTGCTAAGGTTCAAATGCGAATACATAGGTCAGGTGTGAGATGCTAGAGTGTGTGCCAACCTCCTCGTATTCGAGTGGGCACTTCCATTTGTAGGCGCACAAAGACAGTCACATTTGAGCATTCCGACTTATGCACATAGGACAAGAGCTCCACCAACGTGTGCAACATTGATGAAGCAAGTGATCCACGACGTGAACTTGTGCCCGTTTGCGTTACCCCAATGAAAGTATGGAATTGGGAAGCTATTCATGTCCAATATTGTAGAAGAGCACTGTTGTAACATTGTAGTATGTACTGTAGCAGCACTGTTCACAGGCGGCCGAGAAACCAGAGAAACAGAGAATCCACACGGGCGTGTGGAAATTATCCACGCCCGTGTGGAAAATCCGCACGGGCGCGTGGAGCATCCACGCCCGTGTAGTTGCCTGATTCCAGCCTTATTCAAAGCCGATTCAGCCCTGATTTTGGTATTTTTTCTCCATCTTTTCCACAACTTGCGAGAGGGCTTCGGCTTGGGTTTTGAAGGGTATTGGCTCCGACATCACGCGTCATTTGGAAGAAGGTTATTGGGAGAGCTTTTGTCGGCATCGATCCGGCGAGGTGTATCCTAGGCCGGACAAAGGATCCCTTGCGATGAGTAGAGGACTCTCCACAAGACCATCGACACGACTATCAAGGGGGTTTCTTTATGGATTCATTGCTTTTACATTCTATTTCTTTGATTGTACTTAGCTCCATGGAGAGCTAAACCCCTAGTGGGTACTCGGGTATTGTGAACCCTAGGGTGTATTTGTTTCTTTGAACCTCTTTATTATGCTTTCAATAAATTGATGTTTATTGTGAGTTCCAACCTTGAATGCTTGATTGTATGAACATTTCTCCTAGAGTGACACTAGGGTTGAGAGTTCTTGTTGGTAACCTTGTGAGTGAGTGACACACCACGAGCGTTAGACAAAGCTAGGCTAGAGAGGGTTGAGAGGGTGAGTCGAGAGGTACAAGAGCGTCCCCTTTCCCCTCTGGCATGATAGATTCTACCTCCGTTCCTCGAGTTCTTTGCGGCCATAATAGAGTGAATGGTCTAAGGGATGAACTTCTGCTGGGGCTTAGTTGCGCGTGCAACGGAGTGAAGCGTTGAGGTGATCTTAGTATCTAGGGCTCAATTGTGGTTAGGGACCTTCCACCTGGACGAAAGGGTTAGGTCCATATTAATAAGATATTTATCGCTTGGAATCCCTAGAGCTCATTGCAACTCTATGCGAGTGCGAGGTGTTGAGATTGTTTGATTTCTCCTCCGGGACAGACAAGATCCCCTTGCGTATATCCCGCAAGTGCACGGGTTTGTCGAAGTAATAATCCCGGGTGAGCGGGTATCGAATCCACAGGGAGTAGGGAGTAAAGACACTTAATTTGATTCTTAGCTATATGGAATATCAACAATGATAAGTGTGACAATGATTCAATTCTCAACAATTAAAAGCAACAAGTAATTGAGCAAAATTAAGGAGGAGGTAAGGCAATCGATAAAGATGGGATACTCGGATGATGCTTCACCTAGGATAATCGCTTCAAGTGCAAGAACTCTCTATTATGCTTCCTAATCAATGCAATGGTGAGTCATGGAAATCCTTACATACATAGTCCCAATTCTAAGGTCAACTATGCCTAACTCTATTCATGTCCCGAAGGAGAGATTAAATAACCTTTCAACCTCGTACTCGAATAAAGTTGTAATGAACTCTAGGGATTCCAAGTGATAAATCTCTTCCTAAATGTAGACCTAACCCTTTGGTCCAGGCGGAAGGTCGCTAGCCACAATTAAGCACTAGATACTAAGATCCTCTCAACGCTTCAGTCCATTGCACGCGCAACTAGGCCCCAGCGGAGGTTCATCCCTTAGACCACTGACTCTATTATGGCCGCAAAGAACTCAAGGAACAGAGGTAGAATCTATCACGCCGTAGGGGAAAGGAGACACTCCTGTACCTCTCGACTCACCTTCTCAACCCTCTCCAACCTAGCTTTGTCTAACGCTCGTGGTGTGTCACTCACTCACAAGATTACCAACAAAAACTCTCAACCCTAGTGTCACTCTAGGGGAAATGCTCATACAATCAAACATTCAACGTTGGAACTCATAATAAACATCAATTTATTGAAAGCATAATAAAGAAGTTCAAAGAAACGAATACATCGTAGGGTTCACAATCACCCAAGTACCCACTAGGGGTTTAGCTCTCCATGGAGATAAGTACAATCAAAGAAATTGAATGTTAAAGCAATGAATCCATAAAGAAACCCCCTCGATGGTCGTGTCAATGGTCTTGTGGAGAGTCCTCTACTCGTCGCAAGGGATCCTTTGTCCGGCCTAGGATACACCTCGCCGGATTGATGCCGACGAAAGCTCTCCCAATAACCTTCTTCCAAACGATGCGCGATGTCGGAGCCATAGAACCTCTCCAAAACGCAAGCCAATACCCCCAAAACCCTAGCCGATGCCCTCTCTCAAGTTGGGTAAAAGATGGAGAAAAAATACCAAAATTGGGGCTGAATCGACTTTAAATAGGGCTGGAATCGGGCAACTCCACCGGCGTGGACGCTACATGCACCCATGTGGAATTTTCACACGGGCGTGGATAATTTCCACACGCCCGTGTGGATTCTCGGTTTCTCTAATTTCTCGGCCGGCTGTGAACACACTCTAGCATCTCACACCTGTCCTATGTCTTCGCGTTTGAACCTTAGCAAGATCTCCTCCAAAATAGGTGCATTATGATCCACATTGGCCTATTTCATTCATACTCGGCCTCACAACCATACCTGCATAAAAGTAACATAAAAAACACAAATATTAATGTAAAAACCTGAGAAAAGTAATGCTCAACATAAGGAATGAACGCTTCGCATTCATATCGCACAAGTACTTATGAAACTCCCCCACACTTAAGCTTTTGTTTGTCCTTAAGCAAACATTAAAACATTCTGTGCATCAATGAAGAAAATTTTGAAAGTGCTTGGCCTTAGGTTCAACGAGGTATACAAAGAAAGTATTCTACAAGTAAGGAAAATTTCAACACTAAATATGAAAAATCAATGCTCTAACTAAAAACTTGAATCAAAAAGGACAACAAACCCGAATTTCATGTAAGTGTGTGATCTCACTCAAAACAAACCAAGTTATACTCCTCAAAGTTCTAAGTGCAAGGGACTTATTTATCTACAAAAGTGATAAAAATTTTAAAAGATGGTAGTAGCTTCACACATCCTCTAAGGTAGCCCTTTCCAAAGCGGCCGCTAAGGTGGCTTTCACACTTTCGAGGTGGTAGCTCTTTTTACCCGAGTGGTAGCTTCTACTCATCCTATGAGATAGCTCTTTCTCTCATTAGGGCATAACTAGTATCCGACTTGTGAGAGTAGCTTCATACTTCATAGGTGGTAGCTCTTTCCACCCAACAAACACAAATAAACAATAAAACTATTTTGTTCCTTCTTTTCAATTTCCATTTTTTTTATTTTTTTTTTGAAAATTTTGCAAAAGAAGTAAGCCTAACTAGTCCATTTAACATCAAACATGAGTTTCCAATAGAGTTCAAAGAGTGAGTAGTGCACTAAGTGTAAGTCGGACAAAAATTCCTAAAAATTCAAGCAAGAACTAGAGCATGAAAACATTCAATGTTAACAATTCTCCTAGACTTAAGAATACAATCATTGCAACAAAGGTGAACCTCCATTGGCTAAGTGAGCATATATCAATCAAGAACAATAGAAAAGATGTGCGCATTATGAAACTCCCCCCCACACTTATGTTGTACATTGTCCTCAATGTACTCATGCAAACTCAATCAAAATATATCATTCAAAAATAGATGTGGGAGAAACAATCAAAACAATACTCCCCTGACTCCTAGTGTTGCGTTTGATGAAGCTAATTCGTTGGGAGTAGTGTTCCAACGGGTTGTGAAGCTCACACGGCCAAGTGCCAAAGCACCTTGGTCGTGCCCATGACTAAGTCTCAATTCCCAAGATGACAAGACCATCTGCACGCATACACGAGGGGGTTCAGTGAAGCTCAAGAAAAGCAAAAATAACTCGAGTGTATAAAAGATGAAGCAATGAATACAACTCGATAAATGCAACATAACATAAACTCATTAGGAAAAATCCTTTTTGAGTGAAGAAGTCTAAAAACAAGAAAATAAAATAAAGTAAAATGCATGAAAGTAAAAGAAAGGTCAAGTGTCAGAGTCGTTCTCGGGCTCCGCTACTACTGCTGCTGAAGTGGAAGCATATAATGGGTCCTCCGGTGCTGGGGTCGAGGATGGAGGTGCTGGAGGAACTGACGGGGCCTGAAGAGTCCTCGGCTGTAGGACAAATGATGAGGCAATGTGCCATAAACTCTGTATACTGAGTGGCTTGTGTAGCCCTAATCTTGGCAACCTCGGCTTGGACCACTCCTATAGCATTCTCGAGCCTCTCAAAGTGATCATTGGCTCGAGATGGTGAAAACATATGCACTGGGGTGGTTCCTCGGCCGCTAGAGGTGCCTCGGTCTCCATCGATGCTGGCTAAGGCTCGGGGGCAGGCTGAGATGCTCCGGCTTCATCACTTTCATCCTCAGCTATCTCTGGTGCTGGTAGGACTAAAGCAAAAACCCCTGTCCGAACCCTACAGACCATGCCCATCAACCGCATCGTCTCTAGACCCATGGGAGCGGGTACACTTGTCTTCTCGGCCCCGCGAATTGAATCCAAGAGACCCATGTCCAGCACTAATCTCGTAATGTAAGGGCCCGAGAAGATCACTACCAGTCTAGCATATTGTCCCTGATGTCTGATGTAATCAGCCAAGATGTGCCCTAAGTGGATTGGTACGCGCAATACCATCGAGTATAAGTACAGCAGCTCCTGACGGCTCAAGACACCAGTACTGTCACCACGGCCATTCACCGACCTACTCATGATGGCGTGCAAATATCTGTAGGCAGGTCGGGAAAGGCACGTGGCCTTGGACACCCCCGGCTCGTACTGACCTTGACCACATAGCACTCTGTAAGCTCTCTGCGGGGTCAAGGTTCCAGGATAATCAGTAGGTAACTGTGCATACTCCTCTGTAGCTGTGAATGTCTCCTCGTATAGGCCAAGCAGTATGGAAAACCGCGTAATGCTCAAGCTATGGTGGCGTCCAAATACTCTGAACTGAATGGTACCCAAACTGTCGAAGTTCGCATATTCTCTATCAAACTCGAACGAGGAGAGCACCTCCAGTGTAAACTCTCGGATGGCTGGCTCTCTAATAGTCAGCAACTGCCGCCAACCACCTTCTGAAACTAGATCCTCGATCTCATCAGCGAACTCATCACCCTGCTGAAGCTCCCGAAGTATAGTAGCATCCAAAAATCGAGTCTGTCCGAAACGGAGTCTCGACAATCGCTCATAATGGACCTGATGTTCGGGAATCGCAAATCGCATGCCCTCGGGCTCAGTGGATAACTCACGTGGCCTCTTATCAGCTTGTTTCTTTGACCTAGGTGCCATGTTCTGCAAAATATAAACAAAATTGGTCAAACAGGTTGATAAAACAATACTGCAGAAATCCAGACGGTCGTGTGGAATTTCCGCACGCCCATATGGATTCACGGGGCGTGAGAACCGCACGGCCACGCATCAACAATCCAAAAATACAACTCAATAATATTTCTAACTTCGTTCAAAACATAAATCATTGTTCCAATTGAAGAAACGAAGCATTTATGTTTGATAAGTCCTTGTGCGATACAAATGCGAAGCGTTTATTCCTTATGTTGAGCATTACTTTTCTTGAGTTTTTATAATAATATGTGTGTTTTTATGTTACTTTTATGCAGGTAGGGTTGTGAGGCCGAGTATGAAGGAAATAGGCTAATGTGGATCATAATGCACCAATTTTGGAGGAAATCTTGCAAAGTTTCAAATGCGAAGACATAGGTCAGGTGTGAGATGCTAGAGTGTGTGCCAACCTCCTCGTATTCGAGTGGGCACATCCATTTGTAGGGGCACAAAGACAGTCACATTCGAGCATTCCGACTTATGCACATAGAACAAGAGCTCCACCAACGTGTGCAACATTGATGAAGCAAGTGATCCACGACGTGAACTTGTGCCCGTTTGCGTTACCTCGATGAAAGTATGGAATTGGGAAGCTATTCAGGTCCAATATTGTAGCAGAGCACTGTAGCAACATTGTAGTATGTACTGTAGCAGCACTGTTCACAGGCGGCTGAGAAACCAGAGAAACAGAGAATCCACACGGGCGTGTGGAAATTATCCACGCCGGTGTGAAAATTCCACACGGGCGCATGGAGCATTGACAAGGTCCCCTTGCGTATATCCCGCAAGTGCAAGGGTTTGTCAAAGTAATAATCCCAGGTGAGCGGGTATCGAATCCACATGGAGTAGGGAATAAAAATACTTAATTCGATTCTTAGCTATGTGAAAGATCAATGATAAGGAGTGTGATAATGATTCAATTCTCAACAATAAAACCAACAAGAAAGAGAGCAAAAGTAAAGAAGGGGGTAAGACGCTTCACTCTGTTGCACGCGCAACTAAGATCACCTCAACACTTCACTCCGTTGCACGCGCAACTAAGCCTAGCGGAAGTTCATCCTTTAGACCATTCACTCTATTATGACCGCAAAGAACTCGAGAAACGGAGGTAGAATCTATCACACCAGAGGGAAAGGGGACGCTCCTGTACCTCTCGACTCACCCTCTCAACCCTCTCCAACCTAGCTTTGTCTAACGCTCGCGGTGTGTCACTCACTCACAAGGTTACCAACAAGAACTCTCAAGCCTAGTGTCACTCTAGGGGAAATGTTCATACAATCAATCATTCAAGGTTGGAACTCACAATAAGCATCAATTTATTGAAAGCATAATAAAGAGTTTCAAAGAAACAAATACATCCTAGGGTTCACAATACCCGAGTACCCACTAGGGGTTTAGCTCTCCATGGAGCTAATTACAATCAAAGAAATAGAATGTAAAAGCAATGAATCCATAAAGAAACCCCCTTGATGGTCGTGTCGATGGTCTTGTGGAGAGTCCTCTACTCGTCGCAAGGGATCCTTTGTCCGGCCTAGGATACACCTCGCCGGATCGGTGCTAACGAAAGCTCTCCCAATAACCTTCTTCCAAATGATGCGCGATGTCGGAGCCGTAGAACCTCTCCAAAACCTTGGCCAATACCCCTCGATACCCTAGCCGAAACCCTCTCGCAAGTTGTGGAAAAGATGGAGAAAAAATACCAAAATCAGTGCTGAATCGGCTTTGAATAAGGCTGGAATCAGGCAACTACACGGCCGTGGATGCTCCACGCGCCCGCGCGGAATTTCCACACGGGCGTGGATAATTTCCACACGCCCGTGTGGATTCTCTGTTTCTCTGGTTTCTCGGCCGCCTGTGAACAGTGTTGCTATAGTACATACTACAATGTTACAATAGTGTTCTGCTACAGTATTCGTCCTGAATAGCTTCCCAATTCCATACTTTCATTGGGGTAACGCAAACGGGCACACGTTCACGTCGTGGATCACTTGCTTCTTCAATGGTGTACACGTTGGTGGAGCTCTTGTCCTATGTGCATAAGTCGGAATGCTCGAATGTGACTGTCTTTGTGCCGCTACAAATGGATGTGCCCACTCTAATACGAGGAGGTTGGCACACACTCTAGCATCTCACACCTGACCTATGTCTTCGCATTTGAACCTTAGCAAGATTTCCTCGAAAATTGGTGCATTATGATCCACATTAGCCTATTTCCTTCATACTCGGCCTCACAACCCTACCTGCATAAAAGTAACATAAAAGCACACATATTAGTGTAAAAACCCGAGAAAAGTAATGCTCAACATAAGGAATGAACGCTTCGCATTCGTATCGCACAAGCACTTATCAAGCATCCACTACCGTGTAGTCGCCTGATTCCAGCCCTATTTAAAGCCGATTAAGCCCCGATTTTGGTATTATTTTCTCCATCTTTTCCCCAACATCGCACGTCATTTGGAAGAAGGTTATTGGGAGAGCTTTCGTCGGCACCGATCCGGCGAGGTGTATCCTGGGCCGGACAAAGGATCCCTTGCGATGAGTAGAAGACTCTCCACAAGACCATCGACACGACTATCAAGGGGGTTTCTTTATGGATTCATTGCTTTTACATTCTATTTCTTTGATTGTACTTAGCTTCATGGAGAGCTAAACCCCTAGTGGGTACTTGGGTATTGTGAACCCTAGGGTGTATTTGTTTCTTTGAACCTCTTTATTATGCTTTCAATAAATTGATGTTTATTGTGAGTTCCAACCTTGAATGCTTGATTGTATGAACATTTCCCCTAGAGTGACACTAGGGTTAAGAGTTCTTGTTGGTAACCTTGTGAGTGAGTGACACACCACGAGCGTTATACAAAGCTAGGTTGGAGAGGGTTGAGAGGGTGAGTCGAGAGGTACAGGAGCGTCCCTTTTCCCCTCCAGCGCGATAGATTCTACCTCCGTTCCTCAAGTTCTTTGCGGCCATAATAGAGTGAATGGTCTAAGGGATGAACTTCCGCCGGGGCTTAGTTGCGCGTGCAACGGAGTGAAGTGTTGAGGTGATCTTAGTATCTAGGGCTCAATTGTGGTTAGGGACCTTCCACCTGGACCAAAGGGTTAGGTCTATATTAAGGAAGAGATTTATTACTTGGAATCCCTAGAGCTCATTGCAACTCTATGCGAGTGTAAGGTATTGAGATTGTTCGATTTCTCCTCCGGGACATGTATAGAGTTAAGCATAGTTGACCTTAGATTTGGGACTATGTAATTAAGAATTTCCATGACTCACCATTGCATTGATTAGGAAGCATAATAGATGATTCTTGCACTTGAAACAATTATCCTAGGCGGAGCATTATCCGGGTACCCCATCTTTATCGATTGCCTTACCCCCTTCTTTACTTTTACTCTCTTACTTGTTGCTTTTACTGTTGAGAATTGAATCATTGTCACACTCATTATCATTGATCTTTTACATAGCTAAGAATCGAATTAAGTATTTTTATTCCCTACTCCCTGTGGATTCAATACCCGCTCACCCGGGATTATTACTTCGACAAACCCGTGCACTTGCGGGATATACGCAAGGGGACCTTGACAGGAGTTGTCACTCAAGCCGATATTTACATGATGTATGGCATTTTCGAGCGGCGCCCTACTCACCTTGGCTACCTTGTCGCCGATGCATTTCTTCACCAGGGCTCATATACACGATTGGGAGACATATTTATTTGGCCCTATGTGACTAGATTGATCCGTGGCATGGGTTTATTTGAGCAGACGCGAGATATGACCGTTGTAGGAGGTATAGCACCCCTCGGACCAGCCCACATACGGGCGATAGACAGAGCACAAAGAGTTAGACCCTGAGTTAGACCCTGAGCACAGACAGAGCACAAAGAGTTAGACCCTGAGGCCGCACCTGCTCCTACCCTCGGCGCTACATCTTTACCTGACTTTGACATGAGACTGGGGGAATTCAGGGAGAGGTTCAGGCTGTGCATCAGGAGCAGCATGAGATTTGTGGCCAGCTTCACCAGATCATTGAGAGACAGCGCAGGCTCGAGGCAGATCTTCACTGTTTCCTCACCTACTAGTATGGTTCATCCTCGCACACTGTGGATGCTTCTTCTACCGCCATGCCACCACCACCAGCACCAGATTGTGATGAGTAACGGCTTGTTTGAGCATGGACACCTATCGTTTACTTTATTTCGGTTTGTTTGTGTTTTTATTGTATTTTGATAAGTTGGCATGGGTCTTGCCCTACCGACTTGTGTTGTCGAACTTTATTTTATTTTCATCTATGTGTTTTGTTGACTACTCCCTAGTTTTTCCCTTGTGCTCGTATTTGTAACTTTTTGTGGAATGATGATGTCCCCTTTTTGCCTCGCAGGGCATTGAGGGAATTTGGTGAGCTTCCCTAGTTCTCAATGGAGGTCGGACGAGACATGTATTGTTCACCACACCTTTTGTCAAGTTATACTTCACGACGAGCACAAGTTGAACCGGGGAGTTTGTTTTCACCCTCCTTTATTATTTGCATTGCTTCATCTTGCATGTTTTTCATGATTAGTGTACATTGAGGGCAATGTACAACACTAAGTGTGGGGATGGGTGTATTTCATGTATTAGGATCATTTGCTACATGCTAGTGTTACCTATGATGGCTTTGTTCATTCTTGTAAGATTCTTTTAGCTTGGACTAATGATTGATGTGAGTTACTTGTTTCTATGCTTTATTGAATCCTGTTTACCCCTAGTATTGTCATGTGCACTAAATTTTTTGTCGATGCCCTGCGAATAGCCAATGTGACTACTCTCTAACTCTCTTGTTTCCGTAACATACTACTTTGAGTACTTGGTCTTAGAACACTAAGTTCTTTCCTTCAATGGACTCTTAAGAACTTTAGAGTCTTGTTGAGCTAATCCTAGTATTGTGGCATGTAGTGTACTCTGAATATGTGATATAGGGTGAATGTAAAAAAAAATGAGTCTATGTCAGTATTCCTCTGCTATTGAAGCATGAATGCATCTATGCGGACTGTAATCGAGTAGTTGGGTGGCTCTTGTGCCTAACCAGCATGTGCACCCTCCAGAAAGATTTCGAAATGATTACCTTGCAGTCTGCGTTAGTCGGACTCGAAAAAAAAAGAAAAAAATAAATGAATGATGAAATGAAAATAAAACCTAGTGATCTTTTTGAGTACCTACCAAAGGTTTTGAGTAGAAAGTGGACTTAGTTTCAAGGTATTGAATTAGAAGGATCTTATTTGGCCATTGAAGTAGCACTTAGTAGTTTAAGACATAGTATTCTTTGTATGTGGAGTGATTAGCATCTAGAGCTGTACTGATTGAAGTCCTTAGGCTAGACCAGATCAGGGCAAATGAGATATAAGATTCACTTACACGACACAGACATATAAGGGGTGAGACCGGATATTTTTATTATGCTTATTGACTATGACTCAACATATATGTATCATTGTCCATTGCTTTTGGAATCTTATATTTGCTGGATGCCAGAGGTAATGCATTTAGCCACTTTTCAGTCTCTTTGTTTTTCATGAGTTGTTTGCTTGGGGACAAGCAACGCTTAAGTGTGGGGATATTTGATAAGTGTCTAAATGGAGGTGTTTTCATCTATAAATCGTATTCACTTTGCATGTATTTTGTGATGTTTGATGCCCGTTTTATGCTTAATCATCTACTATTTGCTTTGTAGGGCATAAGGAAGCCATGGAGAACAAGAAGATATCATTTGGGCGAAAAGAGAAGAAAACAGGAATTTCATACTACCCCCATACTACCCAGTATGAGGGTCGTATGCACTGTAGTAGCGGAATGATTCAGAGTGTCTGCCCAGATTTCTATACTACCCAGTATAGAACGTGAATATAGGGTTTTTGAGTGCTATACACCCCCATACGACCCCCATACGACCCGTATGACCCTGGGGGTATATATAATGACTTTTAGGGCAGAAAAAAAACTTTTTGGCTAGACTTTTTGCTGGGCATATTTTGGGAGACACTTGAGAGGCTTGTGGCGATCTTGGGGAGGAGAAGAAGGGCAAGGAAGCTAGAAGATCATCCAAGCCCAAGGTCCAATACTCTCAAGGCAAGAAGGCAACTTCATTCAAAAGGAGATCTACCACGATTTGAAGGAAGGAGACCCGCGGCTAGAGGAAGCGTCATTGGCCACTCCTTTGGTGGGGAAAGCGTCATTCGGCATATTCTTCACCTCCTCCTCCACCATTTCATATAGGGAGTGTCATTTATGCTTTTGTTTCATGTTTTGCTTGTTTGTATTGCTTGTTGTGGGATGATGACACACTAGACCCCCAAGGCCACCGGGTGTTGGTGAAGCTTGTTGGGTTTTATCATGTATGTTGGATGATAACTTGTTAATTCCATGTTTGGGTAATTTTGAGATTTAATCCATTGTTTTCATGCTAAGTGCTACACTAAGGAGAAATCCGTAGCTCTTTTATGAGTGATGCATGTAGATGTGACTTGCTCGCATGTATTAGATCATGAATGGATTAGAAGGGGATACTTGTATCATCACACAGAGAAATCGGGTGTTTGGTAGCCCTCCATGTAGGTTTAATACGAAGAAGAGTAGGTTTAATCCTGAGTGACATTTCCTCGTACTTAATGCAATCATAGGGATATGGATTTGGGAGAAATTCCTATCTATGTTCGTATGGGATTAGGGTTCAATCACCGAGAAATTAGGGTTGTTCTAATCTTGGAATCTAATGGTCCATTTTATCCTTGCATCTTTAGATCATCATCCATGTTGCATGATAACCCCTCAAGGGGATCCACATCCATAGGCCTTTGCATTTCATTGATTCTCTTTCTTGCTCATTGCTTGTTCTCTCTAATTTGTTGGCAAATATTGTTTTAGCTTTAATTACATTTAGTAGAGTAAAATCCATCGCTTGAGATCTTAGGCTAGATAATAGCTCAAGAAGGAGTAATAGGAGATCCTTAGCCCCGTGGAATATGATCCTCGTGTCTTCACACGAGGTATTACTTGGCGATCCCGTACACTTGCGGGGAAGCAATTATTGATCTTGTGGTTATTTGGTTTGCATGATTTGTTGCCTTGGTGGGATAGAGATCTCCATTAGGATTAGAACCTCAAGATTGAAGAGGGTTGAGAGGGTGAGTCATGAGATAGTGAAGTATCCCCTTTTCCCTCCGATTGGTGTATTCTATCTCCATTCTCTAGACTCTATGCAACCATATTTGGTGGGAGACGTGAGATTGCTCGATTTCTCTGCCGGGACCTTATAGGGGGTTAGGATCCTTCGCCGGGAATTAAGGTTAGATCACTCTTTAGGAATCGGTTACACCTTTGGGAATCCCTAGAGTGCTTTTCGGAATCCATAGAGTGCTTTTTGGAATCCCTAGGGGGCTAGTATCGGTGATCATCAGATGGATCCGATTATATTTAGATTTCCGTGACTTAACTTACTCATCATAGAAACACTTTGCATATCTGGTACTAATACCTGAATGTTAGGGGGATCATTGCCCGAACACCCCAATTTTACTGATTGAGATCTTCCGCTATTTTACCCTTGCATATTCGTCTCCGGTATTCATTTATCCGCACATTAGATCACCACAATATCCCATTATCATTTGGCTAAAGAGCAAAGGAAAAGTTAGTACTAGTAGCCCTGTTCCCTGTGGATTTGACTACCCGACTCACCGGCTAATTATTACTTCGACACCCGTGTACTTGTGGTTTACATGAATATTCAGACATGTTAGATCGATTGATATGTTCTACATGATGTGGCCATTAGTGATGAGGTTCAGGGAGTTTTGCGGTCAAGAACATAGCGTTAGCTCTTTGACATCACAAACAATACCTATCATGAGCTGACATTGGAGTTTCTAGATACTTTTGAGTTTTGAGTAGGGGATGATTAGATTCAATAGGCTAGGTACCATCCAGTTCCAGATATTTGGTTCCATATATCATTTGAGTTTGATAGAGTTTTTAGTACATTTGGGATTGTATGATAAGGAATTCACTCAGAGCCCACAGTATGATGTCCTCTTGATTCAGTGACCACCTGGGGAGACCCTTACATTCTTGTTGGCACCGATTGAGAACCACCGTCGCATATGACCCCTATCGTGTTAGGGCTACTATCCTACATTGCCCTACCTTTAGGTATATTCATCATTTTTCCAGCCACACTTTGACAGGTCTAAGAGATTTCTCAGTATGGTCGATTATTTCCACTTTTATTTGGGACATGAGGTCACCCTCGCTATGCATCATTACGTGCCTGATCCCATGGTCGGGGTCATATTTGCTGGCCCCTACATCTCTCATCTTATCCGAGATATGGGTCTTCGATTAGGGACCTGCGATGTGAGGATAAAGGGTAGCAGCATCCTGATCACTCTTGACACCCTCAGGGCTATGGGACTCGTTCAGACCATTCGCACTACACATAGGACCCGGTTCTATGTTATCGATGCCTCTACTCCCCCTAATAAGCTCATCTTCATGCTATCATCAGTAACCCATCATCCCTCCTTGATGCCACCGACTTAATCCTACACCAAACCTTTCCCACCACTGACGCATGCATTAATTTACCGGTAGTGACTAGGACAGAGTGTCATGACGATCGCAGCCCACCTTGGCATTCAGTTATCTTCTTCACCATCTTCTTCCACTTTCACACCATGTTATGGGAGGGGGGACGCCACTCCTAATGAAAAGTTAGAGAGGTTTGAGTCCTCTAACTCCGACAGTGGAGATGATTCTGAGAACGAGGGTGGATCACCTTCAAGAAATGAGCTCAATGCTACTGCTGATAGTTCTGGTTCTATTGACCTTGATGCCACAGATTCTGAGTCTGATTGAGCAGCATTCACCCTTTTAACATTTCACTTATCTTTTTAGTATTTGAACATTATGTTTCAGTTTCATTTTGGACTTGTATTTTGGTTTGTTACAGTTAGAAAGGGAGTCCCCTACAAAATTGTTTATCTTACTATTTTCTATTTTTCATTTTAGTATTTTATTTTATCTTATTTTGTATTTTAGCTTCATGTTGTGCCTTTCTTGCTTGACAAGATGTATACCATCTTAGGATTTTTGAGCTGTTTACGTTGAGAGTGCCATCACCCTCTTTGTGTCTAGGGAAGCCCTACAAACTCTCTTCAATTTATACTATTATCTTCTTTTCTTCGTTTGTGTGCTTGCATGTTATACATTGTGGATAATATAATGTTCAAGTGTGGGGGAGGATTTTTCTTTGTATTCATAGTGATGATGTATGATTTAGGACGATCTATGACTTATTGCTAGGGATTTACAAGACTAAGGGTGACATTAGAGCTAGTGTACTTTGTTGTGCTAAGTATTGTTTGACCCACGCTTCAGAAACCTTTTCTAGTTCACTTTTCACAATTGAAATAGTTTGTGCAAATGATGGTAGAAAAAGCTATCTCCTTTTGAAGTGTGAAAGCCACATTTAAGTAATCGGATCTTGAGCTTTACCATTGTTCACCTAATTACCTACCTAAGGAAAGGTCTAGTCTAGGGAGTATGAAGCAACTACTCACTTATTTTAGTTGGAAATAAAGTCTGTTAAACAAGTTTTTTTCCAAGGAATAAGGGGCACATTGCAAGGGTGAACGTACATACAAACAGGAGTATAGAGTATTGGGTGAATCTATTTCTTTAGGAATCAACTATTTACACAATAGTCTCTAATGTTCCCTTGTTGTCTTTGAATTCCATATCATTTATGAGATTTGAGGTCATGCACTCATCTTCTTTTCTTGTGTGGCTAGTATTTGTTTAAGGACAAGTAAAGGGTTAAGTGTGGGGGTATTTAATGAGTACATTTTATATAGATATTTTATGTACTCTATTGTGTGTTTTACTTGACTTTTTTAGCACATTTTTATGATAGACTAATCCTACTTAAGGTATGTTTGGTAAATGTTTCAGATAGTTGGGGTCCGGACCAAAATGAACAAAAAGAGACCAATTTTGATGTAATACAGTGTTAAAATATAAGTTTCAGGACAAGCAGGGTCCGAAGCACACCCATGTTCAGAAACATGGCTATAAGCACGGGCAAGTTGAACCCCCGTGCATTTTACTGGAGTCTGCAAAGAACTGAGAAACAGGGTTTTGCTATACCTAGCACCATCATGTTCAAGGAGCACGGTCGGTAAGCAGGGGCCTTCTTACCTCCATGCATTTTACTTGAAATTTCATCAGAATATCAGCATGGTCAATGTACTCCTTACACGAGCGTGCTCTCCAAGCATAGGTATAAGCATAGGTGTCCTTTACCCCTGTGTAATTCACTAGTTTTACTCTGAAATCAACCCTCAGGATCTGGAGCCAAGCATGGTCATTTTCACGCCCGTCAGCATGGATGTGCTTACATCTGGAAAGGGCTATTGATAAGTGCTTGAGTAAACATGTTTTTATATGTGTTTTTGACAAGATCCCCTTGCTTATATCCCGCAAGTGCACGGGTTTGTCGAAGTAATAATCCCGGGTGAGCGGGTATCGAATCCACAGGGAGTAGGGAATAAAAATACTTAATTCAATTCTTAGCTATGTAAAAGATCAATGATGATGTGTGTGATAATGATTCAATTCTCAACAGTAAAAACAACCAGTAAGAGAGCAAAAGTAAAGAAGGGGGGTAAGGCAATCGATAATGATGGGGTACCCGGATAATGCTCCGCCTAGGATAATTGTTTAAAGTGCAACAACTCTCTATTATGCTTCCTAATCAATGCAATGTTGAGTCGTGGAAATCCTTAATTACATAGTCCCAAATCTAAGGTCAACTATGCCTAACTCTATACATGTCCCGGAGGAGAAATCGAACAATCTCAACACCTCGCACTCGCATAGAGTTGCAATGAGCTCTAGGGATTCCAAGTGATAAATCTCTTCCTAATTATAGACCTAACCCTTTGGTCCAGGTGAAAGGTCCCTAACCACAATTGAGCCCTAGATACTAAGATCACCTTAACGCTTCACTCCGTTGCAAGCGCAACTAAGCCCCAGCGGAAGTTCATCCCTTAGACCATTCACTCTATTATGGCTGCAAAGAACTCGAGGAACGGAGGTAGAATCTATCACGCCGGAGGGGAAAGGTGATGCTCCTGTACCTCTCGACTCACCCTCTCAACCATCTCCAACCTAGCTTTGTCTAACGCTCGTGGTGTGTCACTCACTCACAAGGTTACCAACATAAACTCTCAACCCTAGTGTCACTCTAGCGGAAATGATCAAACAATCAAGCATTCAAGGTTGGAACTCACAATAAACATCAATTTATTGAAAGCATAATAAAGAGGTTCAAAGAAACAAATACATCTTAGGGTTCACAATACCCGAGTACCCACTAGGGGTTTAGCTCACCATGGAGCTAAGTACAATTAAAGAAATAGAATGTAAAAGCAATGAATCCATAAAAAAAAACCCCTCGATAGTCGTGTCGATGGTCTTGTGGAAAGTCCTCTACTCGTCGTCCAAGGATTCCCTCATCCGGTATATGATACGCCTCGACGGAAGCTCCCCTACCAACCTTCTTCCTAAGGAATGACGATGTCGGAGCCGTAGAACCTCTCCAAAACCTTGGCCAATACCCCTCGAAAACCTAGCCGAAGCCCTCTCTCAAGTTGGGGAAAAGATGGAGAAAAGAATACCAAACTCGGGGCTAAATCGGCTTTAAATAGGGATGTAATCGGGTGACTACACGGGCGTGGATGCTCCACACGCCCGTGCGGAATTTCCATACGGGCGTGGATAATTTCCACACACCCGTGTGGATTTTCTATTTCTCTGGTTTCTCGGACGGCTGTGAACAGTGCTGCTACAATATATGCTATAATATTGCTACAGTGTCGGAATGCTCGAATGTGACTGCCTTTGTGCCCCTCCAAATGGATATGCCCACTCGAATACGAGGAGGTTGGCACACACTCTAGCATCTCACACCTGACCTATGTGTTCGCGTTTGAACCTTAGCAATATTTCCTCCAAAATTGGTGCATTATGATCCACATTGCCCTATTTCCTTCATACTCGGCTTCACAATCCTACCTGCATAAAAGTAATATAAAAACACACATATTAGTGTAAAAACCCGAGACAAGTAATGCTCAACAAAAGGAATGAATGCTTCGCATTCGTATCGCACAAGCACTTATCAAACTCCCCATTAAGCTTTTGCTTGTCCTCAAGCAAAAATTAAAACGTTATGTGCATCCATGAAGAAAATATTGAAAGTGCTTGGCCTTAGGTTCACCAAAATGTACAAATAGAGCATTCTACAAGTGAGGGAAATTTCAACACTAAATACGAAAAATCAATGCTCTAGCTAAAAACTTGAATCAAAAAGGAAAACAAAACCCGAAGTCGTGTACGTGTGTGAACTCACTCAAAACAACCCAAGGTATACTCCTCAAAGTTCTAAGTGCAAGGGACTTATTTATCTACAAAAGTGACAACAATTTCAAAGATGGTAGTAGCTTCACACATCCTCTAAGGTAGCCCTTTCCAAAGCGGCCGCTGAGGTGGCTTTCACACTTTCGTGGTGGTAGCTCTTTCTACCCGAGTGGTAGCTTTCACTCATCCTATGAGATAGCTCTTTCTCTCATTAGGGCATAACTAGTATCCGACTTATGAGAGTCGCTTCATACTTCATAGGTGGTAGCTCTTTCCACCCAACAAACACAATAAAACTATTTTGTTCCTTCTTTTCATTTTCATCAATTTTTTTTAGCACAAGAAAATAAACCTAACTAGTCCCTTTAACATCGAACATGAGTTTCCAATAGAGTTCAAAGAGTGAGTAGTGCACTAAGTGTAAATCGGGCAAAAATTCCTAAAAATTCCAGCAAGAACTAGAGCATGAAAACATTCAATGTTAACAATTTTCCTAGACTTAAGAATACAATCATTGCAACTAAGGTGAACCGCCATTGGCTATGTGAGCATATATCAATCAAGAACAATAGAAAAGATGTGTGCACTATGAAACTCCCCCCCACACTTAAGTTGTACATTGTCCTCAATATACACATGCAAACTCACTCAAAATATATTTATCATTCAAAAGCAAATGTGGGAGAAGCAATCAAAACAATACTCCCCTGACTCCTAGTGTTGCGTTTGATGAAGCTAATTCCATGGGAGTAGTGTTCCGACGGGTTGAGAAGCTCACATGGCCAAGTGCCTCAGCACCTTGGTCGTTCCCATAACTAAGTCTCAATTCCCAAGAAGACAAGACCATCTGAGTAAACAAGTCTAAAATAAAATGCAAAAAAAGTAAAAGAGAAGTCAAATGTCGGTGCTGCTCTCAGGCTCCTATGCTGCTGCTGGAGACACACATGGTGGGTCTACCAGTGCTGGGGTCGAGGATTGAGTTGCTGGAGGAACTGAGGGGATCTGAGGAGTCCTCGGCCGTAATACAAATGATGAGGCGACGTCTAGCTCTAAAATCTGCTGTAACACATTGAAACGTGCCATGAACTCTGTGTACTGAGTAGTCTGCGTAGCCCTAATCTCGGCAACCTCAGCTCGGACCTCAGCCACCTCTGCTCGTAACACTCCCAAGGCGCTCTCGAGCCTCTCAAAACGATAATGGGCTCGAGATGGTGGAAACGTACGCACAGGGGTAGTTCCTCTGCCACTGGATGTGTCTCGGTCTCCATCGGTGCTAGTTGGGGCTCGGGAGCGGACTGAGATTCCCCAGCTTCATCCTCGAATGGTATGTTCAGCACATAAACACCATTAGAATATTTTTGGACTAACCCCATGAGCCTCATTGTCTCTAACCCATGTGGTCCTGGTATTATCGCCTTCTCGGTTCCACTGATTTTGTTTCGCAGACCCATCCCCACAATGAGTCTGGTAATATATGGATCCGAGAAGATGACACCCAATCTGGGATATTGTCCTTGATGCTTCAGATACTCTGCTAAAATATGCCCCAGATGGACTGGTTCGTTCCGAACCATGGAGTACAAGTACAGAAGCTCTTGCTTGTTGATGACTCCCGTGCTATCACCACGACCATTCACTGACCTGCTTATGATGGCGTGAAGATATCTGAAACTAGGTCGAGATAAACATGATGCCTTAGACACTCCTAGTTCATATCGCCCCTTTCCACATAATAATGTATACGTCTCAATGGGAGATAAACCTGACATGTCAATTGGAATATTCTCATACTCCTCATACATTTGGCTTCTTTTCTTAATACTCAGCTTCACAACCCTAATTGCGCAAAAGAACACAAATACACATGTATTAGCACTTAAACCTGATAAAAGTAATGCTCGTCGTAAGGGAAGAACACTTCGCATTTTTAACAAATAAGCACTTATCAAAGTACTAAACTAAAAACTAGAAAAACTGTATAGACTTTGGTTGCCTCCCATGAAGTGATTGTTTAACGTCATTTAGTTTGATGTATGATAAGTGCTTGTGTGATAAGAATGCGAAGTATTCTTTCCTTATGATGAGCATTACTTTTATCAGGTTTTAGCACTAATTTGTGTGCATTTATATTACTTTCATGAATATAGGGTTGTGAAGCCGAAGGTTAGAGAAAGAAGCCAATGTAGATCGTAAATGCACCATTTGGATAAAATCTTGAGAAGGATCAAACGTGAAGACATAAGTCAGGTTCAGGACGCGAGAATGTGTTCCAACCTCCTCGTATTCAAGTCAGCACAATGATTTGGTGGGGCACAAAGGCAGTCACATTCAAGTATTCTGGCTTGTGCATGTATAGCAAGATCTCGACCAATGTAGCCATTTATTGAAAGAACAAAGCGATTTGCGATGTAAACTTGTGCTTGTTTATGTTACCTCGATGAGAGCATGGATTCAGGAGTATTTCGGACTGGTACTGTAACAAAGTATTGTAGTAATTCATTGTAGAAGGTACTATTCACAACCGCCCGAGAAAAGTGATTTTCATAGAATTCACACGGCCGTGTGGAAATTCCACATGCCCATGCGTTAATTCCAAAGGCCCGTGTGGTGAATCCATAGGGGCGTGTGGAGTCCTGATTCCAGCCCTATTTAAGGCCGATTTCAGCCCTGATTTCAGCATTTTTTTCTCCATTTTTTCCCAACTTGAGAGAGGATGGTGCTAGGGTTCTCAGAGGTATTGGCTAGGGATTGGGAGAGGTTCTACGGCTATGGCATTGAGCTTTGTTTGGAAGAAGATTACTGGGAAAGCTTTCGTCGGCACCGATCCTGCGAGGTGTATCCTAGGCCGAATAAAGGGACCCTTAGACGAGTAGAGGCTTCTCCACAAGACCATTACCATGACTATCGAGGGGGTTTTCTATCGATTACTTGTTTTTATATTCAATTTTATTGATTGTAACTAGCTCCATGGAGAGCTAAACTCCCTAGTGAGTACTTGGATTTGTGAACCCTAGGATGTTTTTGTTTCATTAAACCTTGTTATTATGCTTTCATTAATTGATGTTTTATTTGAGTTCCAATCTTGAATGCTTGATTGGTTGAATGCTCCCTTAGAGTGACACTATGGTTGTGAGTTCACCTTGGCAACCCTTGTGAGTGACTGACTCACCATGAGAGTTAGACAAAGCTAGGTTCGAGAGGGTTGAGAGGGTGAGTCGAGAGGTAGCAGAGCGTCCCCTTTCCACACCGATGTGATTTATCCTACCTCCATTTCCTCAAGTTCTTTGCGGTTATATTAGAGTGAATGGGATAAGGGATGACCTTCCATTGGGGCTTAGTTGCAGAGGTAACGGAGTAAAGCGTTGAAGTGAGTTTAGCACCTTTCGCCTAGACCAAAGGGTTAGGTCTACATCTAGAAAGAGGATTTATCACTTGGAATCCCTAAGGGATGACCAGAGGTTAAGACATTGTTTAAATTCTCGTGCAGTACATGTATAGACTTAGGCATGGTTGACCTTAAATTTGGGACCATGTATTGAAGGATCTCCACGACTCATTAATGCATTAGTTAGGAAGCATAATAGAGGGTTTTTCACTTGAAATGATTGTCCTAGGCGGAACAATATCCGGGTACCCCATTTATATCGATTGACTTACCTCCCCTTTACTTGTGCTCTCTTTTTTGTCTCTTTTACTTTTGTTACATTATATCTTGTGACACAATTATTATTTACTTTTTGCTTAGTTAAGAAATAATTTAAGCTTTTTATTCCCTACTCTCTGTGGATAAGATACCCACTCATCTGGGATTTATTACTTCGACAAACCCATGCACTTACAGGACATACACAAGGGGCGTTGTCAACGTACCTCTCCTTACCTCGTGGGGCTCATAGAAAAAGAATAATTCTTTATCATCTGTACTCACGTCTCCTCCAAAGTATGGTTTTAGCCAATTCCCATATACCTTAAATGTACCTTTCTCCGGGTGAGTAATTTCAATGGCACCATGGGTTGATACTTCAGTTACAATGTATGGCCCAAACCATTTAGACTTGAGCTTCCCAAGAAATAATCTTAGGTGAGAATTGAACACTAGCGCTTGATCTCCACTTCCGAATTCTTTCCTTGTAAATTCTAGCATTCCCATATGCCCTCATCCTCCATTCATCCAATTCATTGAGATGGAGCATTCTTTTTTTCCCCCACTTTTCTCAAGTCAAAGTTCATGGATTTGATGGCCCAGTAGGCTTTATGCTCTAGCTCTATTGGTAAATGACACGATTTACCATACACCAAGTTATAGGGAGTAGTCCCTATTGGAGTTTTATACACCATTTTGTGGGCCCAAAGTGTGTCATCTAACCATTTTGAGCAATCCCACTTCCGTTTTTCCACGGACTTTATTAAACTTCTCTTTAGCTCTCTATTAGTGACTTCGACTTGTCCACTTGTTTGCAGATGGTAGAAAAGTAGAAAGACAGTGATGCACACAATAGCGCTTCAATACTTTTTTAAGTTGGGTGTTACAATAATGGGTTTCTCAATCACTAATGATAATTCGTAGAGTTCCAAATCGAGTAAAAAATCTCTTCAGAAATTTTACCACGGTTCGAGCATCATTGGTAGGCAGAGCATGTGCCTCTACCCATTTAGAGATGTAGTCGACCGCCACCAAGATATATTGATTACCATTAGACTTTGGAAATGGTCCCATGAAATCAATACCCCACACATCAAACACTTAACAAAATTGCATCGGATTCTAAGTCATTTCATCCTATCGCAATAGATTTCTTTCTCTCTGACAACTATCGCATCGAAGAACAAACTGATATGCATCCTGAAATAAAGTTGGCTAATAGAACCCAGCAGCCAAAACTTTTTCAACTGTTATACTTGAAGTATAATGCCCCCCAACTAGCCTGGAATGACAGTGTGCAAGGATGTCCCAACCTTCTTCTCTTGGCACACATCTTCTAACCACATGGTATGCACATATGCGGAACAAATATGGATACTCCCAAAAGTAATTCTTCAAATCGCTAAAGAACTTCATATTTTGCTAGAAGGTTAAACCCTGCTTGAGCACTTTCCCCAATAAGTAATTTATGAAATCTACGAACCATGGAGTATCCTTTGATTCTGAACTCTAAACTGCGTACAAATGCTCCTTGGGAAAGAAATTGTTAATTTCCTTACTTGCTGGCTCTTGACCTGCACACCCATCCAATTGAGACAGATGGTCCGCAACCACATTTTTGGTTCCTCTTTTATCTTTTATCTCCATATCGAACTCTTGCAACAATAAGATCCAACGAATCAATCTTGGCTTAGCATTGGCTTTATTCATGAGATAGCGGAGTGCCGAATGATCAGTAAATACAGTAACCCTCGATAAGATGATGTATGGCCTGGATTTATCAAAAGCAAAAACCACTGCTAACAATTCTTTTTCTGTGGTTGTATAATTTTCTTGAGCACTCGTGAGAGTCTTGCTAGCATAATAAATTAGTTGAAACTGTTTGCCTTACCTCTGACCCAACACTGCTCCAATGGTATAATCACTTGCATCGCACATGAGCTCGAAGGGTTCATTCTAATATGGTGTGATCAAAATTAGTGCTTGCAATAATTTCTCCTTTCCTAATAAAAAGCATTTAGTCACTCATCTCCAAAATCAAAGGGAGAATCCTTTTCAAGGAGCTTTGTCAACGGTTGAGTTATCTTCGAGAAGTCCTTGATGAATCTTCTGTAAAATCCCGCATGAACCAAGAAACTTTGAACTCCTCTCACATTTGTAGGTGGAGAGAGTCTTTCTATGACTTCAATTTTTTCCTTATCTACCTCCATTCCCACTTGAGAAATCTTATGCCCAAGGACAATGCTTTCTCAGACCATAAAGTGACATTTCTCCCAATTAAGAACAAGATTTGTATCTTCACATCTTATGAGCACTCTCTCCAAGTTCCTTAGATAGATGTCAAAAGAATCCCCAAACACTAAAAAGTCATACATGAACACCTCCATGATGTCGTCTTCTAGGAGATCATAAAAAATAGCAGTCATGCAATGCTTGAATATCGCTAGTGCATTACACAACCTTAAAGGTATTCTTCTATAGGTAAAAGTACCGTAGGGACAAGTAAGGTTGTCTTCTCTTGATCCTTCGAAGCTATGGAGATTTGGAAGTATCCTAACATACCATTGAGGAAGCAGTAAAACTGATGCCCTGCCAATCACTCCAACATTTGATCAATAAACAACAATGGAAAATGATCCTTTTCAGTTGCATCATTCAACCTTCTGTAGTCAATGTAGATGCGCCATCCTGTAATTATCCTGGTCAGAATTAATTTATTCTTTTCATTTTTTACAAATGTCATTCCTCCTTCTTCGGAACTACTCGACTTGGGCTCACCCATGCACTATCGGAGATAGGATAGATGATACCCGTATCCAAAAGTTATACCACTTCGGCCTTGACAACATCCTTCATGTTCAGGTTTAATCTCCATTGGGGTTGGATCACAAATTTATAGTTATTCTCCATTAAGATTTTATGAGTGCAGAATTACGGGTTTATATCTTTTATAACAGAGATCTTCCAACCAATGGCAGATTTATGCTTTTTTAGCACGCTCACAAGCTTGTCCTTTTGATCTAGAGAAAGATTTGAAGCCACAATCAACAGAAGCTTTGACCCTTCCATTAGAAGGGCGTATTCCAAATCTGCCGATGATGTTTTAAGCTCTAAATCAGGCGGTTCTTTAATCGATGGTTGCAATCTACTTTCCTTCAATCAATCAATTTCCTCAAAATCGTCCAACCCTTGTTCAAGATTATTCTCCACCTCTTCCACTTTTGTTTGGGCATCTGAATAGCCATCAACAACGACCACATCTTCTATCTCGCAAATTTCCTGTCCTAAAGTTAACATAACCAATGAGAAAAGTTCTTGTCTTTATTCATGATATGATGTGTCAAATTGAGCAAGGACCCTCTCCAAACTTTCTTCCAAATGATTGCTCATAGATGCCAATGCAGACTTTTCAAACTGATCTAGTACACTATCTAACTCATGACTCTGAGCCTAAATTCTGTCCCTATAATGAACAACTAACCCTTCCACGGGATGGTTAATGGCAAATTGCTCTTGTAGGGAACAAAATTAAGTGAACTGTACTGCAAACATCTGAATTTCTATTTTATATCTTCAACCATTCCTATGATTGTGTCAAATAATTCGGGTATCTTAATCATTAATCCTAAAATCAATGAAAAACTAAACAAATGGGAATGATGAAAGAATAAGGAAATGTGAAATAGAATAAATGGTGAATAGTTAAAATAGAAAATAGCAAAGTGCAAAGTGCTTCTAAAATGCCTACTCTCCGGCACGGTCCCAAAAACTTGACACACCCCTTGCATGTGGCCCGCAAGTGCACGGTTTGTCGAAGTAATAATATCCCGGGGAGTGGGTAGTCGAATCCATAAGGAATACTGATCAGAAACACAAAAATTTCTACTTAACTAAAGTGAAGATGAATCGATAGTAGTGTGAACAAAATCAATATGCAAAGAAATAAAGAACGTGAGAATGAGAGGCGTAATAAAATGAGAGGAAAGACAATCGATATAAAGTGGGGCACCCGGACATTGCTCCCCACTAGAATTATTGCTTCAAGTGCAAGACCAACTATTATATCTCCTAACTGATGCTTAATAAGTTATGAAAATCCTAAAATATACGATCCCAAACCTAATGTCAACCGTGACTAACTCTAGACTATACCCCGGTGGAGAAATCAGTCAGTGTAAACACCTCACACTGTGTATAGTTGCAAGAAGCTCTAGGGATTCCAAGTGATAAACCCTATTCCTTAATATAGGTCTAACACTTTGGTCCAGGCGAAAGACCCCTTATCACAGTTAAGGCCCAGCACTAATGATTACTTCAACTCTTCACTCTGTTGCTCGTGTAACTAAGTCCTAGCGGAGTCCCTCTCTTAGCACTTCACTCTACTGTGACCGCAAATAACTCTTGGAACACGAAGGTAGGATTAATCATAATGAAGAGGAAAGGGGACGCTCCGCTATCTCTCGACTCACCCTCTCAACCCTCTCAAGTCTTGCTTTGTCTAACCATCATGGTGTGTCACTCACTCACAAGGATTACCAATGTAGACTCTCAACCTTAGTGTCACTCTAAGGGAGAAATCATTCAACAAGCATTCAAGATTGGAACTCAATTAAAGAAACATAATAAAAGGTCAATGAAACAATAACATCCTAGGGTTTACAAGTCCAAGTATCCTCTAGGGGTTTAGCTCTCCATGGAGTAAGATATAATCAATAATGAAATCGAAAGTAAAAACATGAAACCCATAAGTAAAACCCCCTTAGTATTTGTATCGACGGTCTTATGGAGTAGCCTCGTCCTCTTCAAAGGTTCCCTTGTTAAGCCTAGGGCACACCTCGCCGGATCGGTGCCGACGAAAGCTCCCCTAATAACCCTCTTCCAAAGGAACGCGGTGTCGATGGGAGTAGAACCACTCCAAAAGCCTTGCCAAAGCCCTTCTAAACCCTAGCCGCAGGCTTCTCTAAAGTTGGGGAAAAGATGGAAAGAAGTATTCCCAAATTGGTACAAGTGGCGGCTTTATACAGGGCTGGAATCGGGAATCCACACGGGCGTGTGGAATGTCCACACGACCGTGTGAATCTGCAAAACTTGGTTTTTAAGTAGCCTACAAACAGCAACTACTACAGTAAATTGCTACATTGATTTCCTACAGTAACCTGCTACAATACTCGCCAAAAACACTCCCGAATCCACACTTTTCATTGAGGCAACATAAACGGGCACACATCTATACCGTACATCGTATTGCTTTTCCAATAAGGGATAACATTGAAAAAGATCTTACTATCATTGCAAAAGTCAGAATATGCAAATGTGACTGCCTTTGTGCTCCTCCAAACCATGTAATTGCTTGAGGGTATGGAGGTTGGCACACATTCACGTATCTTCAAGCACAACTTGTGTCTTCACATTTGTTCACTCCAAGATTCCATTACCAAAGTGCAACCGCAATCTACTTTGGCTTTCTTCCTTTATATTTAGCTCCACAACCCTACATGCACACAAGTAACACAAATATACATATATTAGCGCTAAAATCTGATAAAAGAAATGCTCAGCGTAAGAAAAAAATACTTCGTATTACTAATACACAAACACTTATCAGAAATAGAGCCCACAACAACTCAAATGTATATATGCATAGAAAAGTTAAAGAGTTCAAATACAACTAAACTAAAATAAAAAAGATGATGATAAAAATAAAAGATCAAATAGCAGGCTCTTGATCCTAAAGTGAAGTTAAAGTTGCCAATGGATCTTGAATTAATAGTGATATGCCCTTACGTATCCGCAAGTGCATGGGTCATACAAATAGTCTAGTATAACCAATTGGATTGGGTAGTCGAATCCACAGGGACTGGTATAGCTCTTGATACTCACTCATTTTCTAATATCTAGCTGATTTAAAGAATAGAGAAGGAATAAAAGACAGTGTTTTGCATTGAAGAGATAGCAGTGGAAAGGACAGCACCTCAAATTTATCCACTTGAAAAATGCAATGACTAGGAAATAATTCAAGAGTTTCTTCTTGGACTCTGGTGAACTACTATGGAGGGTTTGATAATGTACATCCTTACCCAAGGCTTATAGTAGACTCAACCCCTTTCTTTATGTGTGCCCTAGCTAGAAGAGTAGAGATTACCCTCTATATAGCGAATCAATATAGTGTTAACTGGCAACCGCAAATGCAATGACAACCAACGAGGAAAATAACAATGAAAAAAATGCATGCATCATAATCGCCAAGTCCCCCATTAAGCTAGCAACATACAAGCATCAAGGCAATGAACACATAGAAGGATAAGTAATATGAATAAAAAGAAAACCACAAGGAAACTCATGAATCAAATCACCAAAATCAAAGCATTAGAAGTCAAGGTTCATTATACAGAGCATCAAAAATTGGTTAGCCCCTCATAGTCTTACAAATAACCATAGGTAAGAAATAAGAGAAATAGAACTTATCTATTGGCTCCATTCTTGCTTCACAATCATGTTGGAGATGGCTTGACAATGCCTGTCACAAACGATCCTCCTTTTCCACTCTTATCTCATCTCCTAATCCAACCCTGAACAGTGTTGATGGATGCCTAACCTGTACCTCCAGAAAGAGAGAAGAAGATTCCTTCAAAATCTAACTTTAGGGCTTGAATAGCTGACACGCGCCCAAATTGTGTGTAAACCGCAAATGCACGGGTGTCAAAGTAATAATTACCCCGTGAGTGGATAGTCAAATCCATACGGAACAGAAGTATTAGTCTTAACCACTTCTCGGTTATCTAGTCAGAATCATTAGATAAGATGAAATGAACTAAATGCAAGAGAAGGTAATAAGCAAGCAAATGGGCAAGATATAAAGTGAAAGAGATCTCAATCAATGTAGATGAGGTATTCATGCAATCTTCCCCTAGGATCTAACATGAGGCTCAAGATTCACTAAATACTTCTAAACTGAGTCTAAAGAGTCAAGGTAATCCAAGAAAAACCGGCCCTTGCCTCCAAGCCACCAGTACTAGTGCCCTACAAGGTCCCGGAGTAGAAATCGCTCAACCTCAACACCTTACACCCCATATGACCGTAATAAGATCTTGGGATACCAAAGAGTGAAATCAATTCCTAAGAATAGATCCAACCCTATTTCCCGGCGAAGGATCACTAAAGTCCTGGCGCAGAAATCTATCAATCTCACGCCTCACACCAAATATGGTTGCATAGAGTCTATGAAATATGGAGATAGGTAACGCTCAATCGGAAAGGTAAGGGGACACTCCACTATCTCGTGACTCACCCTCTCAACCCTCTTAAACCTTGATGTTTTAACTCTAAAGGAGGCTTCTCACATCAAAGTAACAAATCATGCAATGTAGATCAATCACAAAGACCAATAACACATGCAAGTAATGAAATCACAAGGTTAAAACTCAAATCAACTCAGATTTAATAGAAACATAAAGCAAATCAATACAAAAAAATAGATCCTAGGGTTCACAAGCCCAAATATCTACTAGGGTTTAGCCCTCCATGGGGCAAGTTACAAAATAATGATGAAACAATTTAAAGCAACGAAAACCATAGAGAAAAACCACCTCGAATTCGTGATGATGGCCTTGATAGGTCGCTCAATGTCTTGAAGAATCCTTCTCCGAAGCTAGGTTTCCAAAGGCCCCCTCTATGCTATGATGGAGAGAAGATTGATCAAAGTTGGTGATGAACACCCTCCAATATCATCAAAGACCTTTTTCGAAACCCTAGACGCCATGCCCTCTAAGTGTTCCCCAAAAGCCTCACAAAAAGTCCCTAAACAATAGGGAAAACGACCTATTTAAATACCAAATTTGCACCTATTATGTGCCCCCACGCGGCCCATGTGGATTTTCAATGCTCCCATGTGGGCTGTGGGAATTTCCATGCGGCCGTGTGAGCAAAAATTTTGCTGCAGTGTAGTGTTTGCTACAGCACTTTGCTACATTGCTTTTCACAAACATGGTCCAAACATTCTCCTCTTGAGGCCACATGGCCGGGCACACGACCAAGTGGTAGGCTATAAGACTTTTCTTCATCGAAGCGTCTTTGAGAGGTTATGCAATGTTCACAAAGTGAAAGGAACATGAAGATGTGACTGCCTTTGTGCCCTTCCAACTAGTGAATTGACTTGAGTTCCCTTAGAAGTTAGCACACATCTCCACATTCATGAAATCCTCTCGTGTCTTGGACTTTGATTTGGACAAGAACTCTCAACATTGTGCCTTTATAGCCTATCTTTGCTCTCTTTTGACTCTTTAAGGCATTCACAACCTAATTGCACAAAAGAACACTCAATACACGATATAAGACATAAACCATATATTAAATGATGCTCAATGCATGTAAAACTGATAAATTCTTGTGCGATACGAATACAAAGTGTTCATTCCTTATGTTGAGCATTATTTTTCTCGGGTTTTTACACTAATATGTGTGTTTTTATGTTACTTTTATACAGGTAGGGTTGTGAGGCCGAGTATGAAGGAAATAGGCCAATGTGGATCATAATGCACCAATTTTGGAGGAAATCTTGCTAAGGTTCAAACACGAAGACATAGGTCAGGTGTGAGATGCTAGAGTGTGTGCCAACCTCCTCGTATTCGAGTGGGCACATCCATATGGAGGGGCACAAAGGCAGTCACATTCGAGCATTCTGACTTATGCAAATAGAACAAGAGCTCCACCAACGTGTACACCATTGAAGAAGCAAGTAATCCATGACGTGAACGTGTGCCCATTGCGTTACCCAGATGAAAGTATGGAATTGGGAAGATATTCAGGGCGAATACTGTAGCAGAGCACTGTAGCAATATTGTAGCAGCACTGTTCACAGCCGGCCGAGAAACCAAAGAAACAGAAAATCCACACGGGCATGTGGAAATTATCCACGCCCGTGTGGAAATTCCGCACGGGCATGTGGAGCATCCACGCCTGTGTAGTCTCCCGATTCCAGCCCTATTTAAAGCAGATTTAGCCCCGATTTTGGTCAAGGTTGAGAGAGGGCTTCGGCTAGGGCTTCGAGGGGTATTGGTCAAGGTTTTGGAGAGGTTCTATGGCTCTGACATCGTCATTCCTTAGGAAGAAGGTTGGTAGATGAGCTTCCGTCGAGGCATATCCTATACCAGACGAGGGAATCCTTGGACGACGAGTAGAGGACTTTCCACAAGGCCATGGACACGACTATCGAGGGGGTTTCATTATGGATTCATTGTTTTTACATTCTATTTCTTTGATTGTACTTAGCTCCATGGAGAGCTAAACCCCTAGTGGGTACTTGGGTGATTGTGAACCCTAGGATGTATTCGTTTCATTGAACTTCTTTATTATGCTTTCAATAAATTGATGTTTATTGTGAGTTCCAACCTTGAATGCTTGATTGTATGAATATTTCCCCTAGAGTAACGCTAGGGTTGAGAGTTCTTGTTGGTAACCTTGTGAGTGAGTGACACACCATGAGCGTTAGACAAAGCTAGGTTAGAGAGGGTTGAGAGGGTGAGTCGAGAGGTACAGGAGCGTCCCCTTTCCCCTCTGGTATGATAGATTCTACCTCCGTTCCTCGAGTTCTTTGTAGCCATAATAGAGTGAATGGTCTAAGGGATGAACTTTTACTGGGGCTTAGTTGCGCGTGCAATGGAATGAAGCATTGAGGTGATCTTAGTATCTAGGGCTTAATTGTGGTTAGGGACCTTCCACCTGGACCAAAGGGTTAGGTCTATAATTAACAAGGGATTTATCACTTTGAATCTCTAGAGCTCGTTGAAACTTTATTCGAGTGCGAGGTTGAGAGGTTATTTAATCTCTCCTCCGGGACATGAATAGAGTTAGGCATAGTTGACCTTAGATTTGGGACTATGTATGTAAGGATTTCCACGACTTACCATTGCATTGATTAGGGAGCATAATAGAGGGTTCTTACACTTGAAAACAATTATCCTAGGGGGAGCATTATCCGGATACTCCATCTTTATCGATTGCCTTACCCCCATTCTTTACTTTTACTCTCTTACTGGTTGTTTTTACTGTTGAGAATTGAATTATTATCACATTCATCATCATTGATCTTTTACATAGCTAAGAATCGAATTAAGTATTTTTATTCCCTACTCCCTGTGGATTCGATTACCGCTCACCCGGGATTATTACTTCGACAAACCCGTGCACTTGCGGGATATAAGCAAGGGGACCTTGTTAAGTTTTTGGCGCCGTTGCCAGGGAGCTAGGCGTTTAGAGATTCTTTGCACTTT
Source organism: Dioscorea cayenensis subsp. rotundata (assembly GCF_009730915.1). Lineage (NCBI taxonomy): Eukaryota > Viridiplantae > Streptophyta > Magnoliopsida > Dioscoreales > Dioscoreaceae > Dioscorea > Dioscorea cayenensis. Next base: position 114,286 of record NW_024087042.1, on the reverse strand, counting down.
GTTTTATTGGCTATTTCACCACACATTCTATTTTATATCTTCTTATTCTATCATTGCTCTAATTTATCCTTATTTCTTTTTTGTTGCAGAAAACGATTAACATGTTTGAGTCATTTGATACTATTTTGAGAATGGTTGAACACGTAGAGCAGAAGGTTCAAACAGTTGCATGGCATGACATATCGTGTTATCCTCACCATGAACAATGTACGACTCAATAGCCATTAGAAGAATCGGTTGAAGAGTACATCACCAAGATTCAAGAGCAAAGCTGTGAATTAGATAATGTGATAAAGCAGTTTGAGGAATCCACTTCAGTGTCAATGAGTGATCAGTTAGAGGAAAGTGTAGAAAGAATCCTTGCTCGGTTTGATTCTTCCTATCAAGACCAAAGGCAAGAACTCTTTTCAGTTGGAGTTGCTATTTCAAAAATGGAACTATGTGGAATGGACACGTTGATATCCGTTGCAGATTGTAAAGAAATAGATTTCCAGGTGGAAGAGGAAGAGAGTAATTGTGAACATGAGGCAAATAATTTCGAGGAGATTGATAAATTGAAGGAGGGTAGCTTGCGCCCATCAATTGTCGAACCACCAGAACTTGAGCTTAAAACTCTTCCAGCACATTTGGAATATGCATTCTAATGGGGGACTTTAAACTTCCCGTAATCGTGGCTTCGAACTTATCTGCGGAGCAGAGGGATAAGCTTGTTAGCATGTTGAGAAAGCACAAATCAGCTATCGCATGGAAGATCTCCGACATTAAGGGTATAAACACATCATTCTGCACTAATAAGATCCTAATGGAGGATGACTATAAATCTGTGATCCAACCTCAGCGAAGATTGAACCCGAATATGAAGGAGGTTGTTAAAGCGGAGGTAATAAAACTTTTGGATGCAGGGATCATCTATCCCATATCCGACAGCAAGTGGGTGAGTCCGACCCAAGTTGTCCTGAAAAAAAGAGGAATGACAGTAGTGAGGAATGAAAAGAATGAGTTAATCCCCACGAGGACAGTTACTGGTTGCCGAGTCTGCATTGATTATAGAAGATTAAATGACGTTACTTGGAAAGATCACTTTCCTCTGCCATTCATTGACCAAATGTTGTAGCGACTAGCGGGACATCATTTCTACTGTTTCCTTGATGGCATGTCGGGATACTTTCAAATTCCAATAGCCCCAGAAGATCAAGAGAAAACCACATTTACTTGCCCTTATGGTACTTTTGCTTATAGAAGAATGCCTTTCGGGTTGTGTAACGCCCCTGCAACATTTCAGCGCTGCATGACGGGCATTTTTGATGACTTTCTCGAAGATATTATGGAAGTTTTGATGGATGACTTTTCAGTGTTCGGGGACTCTTTCGATGCTTGCTTAAACAATTTGGAAAGAGTATTAGTGATATGTGAAGAGACGAATCTCGTCCTTAACTGGGAGAAGTGTCACTTTATGGTACAAGAAGGCATTGTCCATGGACATAAGATTTCCCATGCAGGTATGGAGGTGGATAAGGCGAAGATTGAGATAATTGACAGGCTTCCTCCACCTACAAATGTAAAAGGGATCCGCAGTTTCTTGGGTCATGTAGGTTTTTACAGAAGGTTTATTAAGGACTTTTCGAAAATCTCCCAACTGTTGACTAAACTTCTGGAGAAGGATATCCCTTTTGACTTCGGAAACAACTGTCTGAATGCATTCAATGTGTTGAAAGAGAAGTTAGTGCAAGCACCAATCCTGACAACACCGAAGTAGGGATGAGCCGTTCGAAGTGATGTGTGATGCTAGTGATTATGCAGTGGGAGCGGTTTTGGGTGAGAGAAGAAATAAGCAATTTCAACCGATCTATTATGCTAGCAAGACTCTCACAAGTGCACAAGAGAATTACACCACTACTGAAAAGGAATTATTAGCAATAGTGTATGCTTTTAATAAATTCAAGCCATATCTCATCCTATCTAATGTCACCGTGTTCACAGATCATTCTGCACTCTGTTATCTCATGAACAAGGCAGATGCGAAGCCGAGATTGATTCGGTGCATATTGTTGTTGCAAGAATTCGATATGGAAATCAAAGATAAAAAAGGGACAGAGAATGTGGTTGCCGATCATCTGTCGAGATTAGAAGATTGTGAGGGGCAAGAATCGGCAAACAAGGAAATTAATGATTTTTTCCCTGAAGAACATCTGTATGCGATACAGGAATCAGAATCAAAAGATACCCCATGGTTTGCGGATTTTGCAAATTATCTGTCAGGAAGGGTATTGAAGCAGGGTTTATGCTTTCAACAGAATAAGAAATTTTTCAAAGACCTTAACAATTTTTTCTGGGAAGATCCATACATGTTCTATATTTGTGCTGATCAGGTAGTGTGAAGGTGTGTTTGTAGGGAGAAAGGGTGGAACATCATTGCGCATTGTCACTCAGGCCCAGTAGGGGGCACTATGCGTCAAGTCGAACTGCAGAGAAGGTTCTAGCTGCTGGGTTCTATTGGCCGACTTTATTCCAAGATGTTCGTCAATTCGTCTTACGATGTGATAGTTGTCAAAGGGCTGGAAACTTATCACGAAGGGATGAGATGCCTCAAAATCCTATGCAATTTTGCGAGGTGTTTGATGTATGGGGAATTGATTTTATGGTGCCATTTCCAAAGTCCAATGGCAATTAATACATTTTGGTAGTAGTTGACTATGTTTCCAAATGGGTAGAAGCCCAGGCTCTTCCAACTAATGATGCAAGAACTGAGGTGAAATTTCTTAAGAAGTTATTTGCTCAATTCGGAACTCCAAGAATTATCATTAGCGATCGGATAAACCCATTTTTGTAACACACAATTGGCAAAAGTGTTAAAGCGTTATGGGGTTCATCATCGTCTTGCGACTCCTTACCATCCACAAACGAGTGGGAAAGTGGAGGTTACAAACAGAGAGCTCAAGAGAATATTAACCAAAACAGTGGAACAAGGTAAACGAGATTGGTCTGAAAGGTTAGACGACACGCTTTGGGCCCATAGAACAGCATATAAAACACCAATAGGGACCACTCCCTATAATTTATTATATGGAAAATCTTGCCATTTACCGGTGGAATTAGAGCACAAAGCGTATTGGGCGATTAAAGTGATGAATTTCGACTTGCGCAAATCTGGAGAGCAACGAATATTACATCTCAACGAACTAGATGAATGGAGGATGAAGGCATATGAGAATGCAAGGATATATAAGGAAAGAATTCAGAAGTGGCATGACAAGCATATTAAAATTTCAAAGGACTTCAAAGCCGGCGATCAGGTGCTACTATTCATCTCCCGTCTACGTTTATTCCCCGGGAAACTTAAATCAAGGTGGTCTGGTCCGTATACCATAACTGAAGTTTCACCTCTTGGAGCCATTGAGATTAGTCATCCAGAGAAGGACACATCCAAGGTGAATGGACATAGGTTGAAACCATACTATGGCGGAGAAATTTGCAGTAACAATAGAGAAGTATTTTTCCTCCATGAACCTTCGTGAGGTAAAGCAAGGTACGTCAATCTTAGTGACGTTAAACAAGCACTTCTTGGGAGGCAACCCAAGCAATTACTATTTTCTTATCTTTTAGTTTAGTTTGTTTGCATGAATAAATTGTTAAGTGTTGGTGTCTTAGTTTTTAGATGCTTGTGCTGCGATTTTGTTGTGGGTTTTTTAAAATTCATCGTGTGTTTTATGAGGAATTGGTGAAAGTTTGGTCGCTTAGGTTCTATTTCGTGTTTTTCACTAGTAAAATTTGCACAATAGGGCAGGCTCTGAGTGTGTAAACATGTTCAGAAATTTTCTGCAGAGCCTGCAGATTTTTCTAAGTCATGCAGAGAAAACACACGGGCGTGTGGAATTTCCACACGCCCGTGGGGGTTGCACTGCGAGCTCATCCAGAGAAGGCACAGGGGCGTGCGTCTACCCCTGTGAATGACCATGCGACTGTCACACGCCTATGGGTAATTTTTGCACGGGCGTGTGAATTCCTGCAGAGTTAGGCAGATTTTCCCGAGAGCACACAGGGGAGTGGACTCGCCCCTCTGAGCGACCTTGTGAACCACTCCCATGTGGAAATTTGCAGAGAAGTTCTCTCCATCCCGAGAAAACATAGGGGCGTGCGACCGCCCCTGTGAGTTAGGCATGTGAATGGCCACGGCCGTGTGGAAATCCCTCACGGGTGTGTATAATATTTTTCTCAAATATCCAGCCAGGCTACAGGGACGTGTGTATACTACTGTGAATCCTTCGTTTGAGGGCGCACGGGCGTGGACGATTCCCGCACGCCCGTGTGGATCTCCAGGAGTTAAAAGACCGTCCGCTCTCCCAATACAATAGTCACACCTTTCTCCTCAAATAACCCTTAGCCACCCAAAGAACATTTTTCGACATTCTCGTCCCCTCCTATTATAGTCTTAGAGTCGATTGATTGAGCATTGTGTGGATTGTAGGGGTGTTTATGTTCAGCTCATCGGTAGGCCTTGATTTCCTCTCTTCTTCGATTTCATTTGAATCTACATGACTACTAACGATTGAAATGGATAATACACACCGTTTTCATGTTAAAATGGTTATGATTTGTTTTTAAGACGATATGGAAGTGAGATAGAGAGTGTGGTATGGAGATTGGTTACAAGGGCCATGCGTTTTCCACGCCCCGTGGAAATTATCCACGCCCATGTGGAATTTCCGCACGGCCGTGTGTTGTTATCTTCCTATAATCTGAATGGAACTGATTGATGTTCTTTTTTCTAATACATGCAGGTATGGCGACCAAATCAAAGAAAGCAGTTGTTAAACGTCCTCGAAAGCCTGTCCCTGAGCCAGAAGTCATGGAATTCACACTCCCTGCGCATCAAGCTCGGTTTGAGCGGTTAGAGAAGTTTAAGTTTGGTCAAACACGAATCCTGGATGTTGGGTTACTTAGGAAGGTGCAGCTAGCGGATGATATGGCTGACGAGGTCGAGAAATTATTATTGGTCAGTAATTGGCACAAATTATTGAATATTCATGACCCTGCTATCCGCACACTCACTTTGGAGGTACTTGCTTCGTTTGAGTTCGATCGCTCTTATGCTCATTTTGATAGTGTCAGCGCTATTCAGTTCAGAGCTTTTGGGCAATATCATAGTATGAGTGTCACACAGTTTTCCACTAGACTTGGTCTATAGGAACAAATGCGAAGACACAAGTGGGGTTCTAAGATACGTGAATGTGTGCTAACCTTCATGTAGTCAAGGCATTACAATGAGGTGGAGGGGCACGAAGATAGTCACATTTGTGTATCCCGACTTGTGCATTGATAGCAAGATCTTTACCAATAAGGACTTTGATTGAAGAAGAGTTGTGATCTACGGCATAAACTTGTACCCGTTTATGTTGCCTCGATGTAAAGTGTGGAATTGGGAGTGTTTTGGCGGAGACTATAGCAGGTTGCTGTAGCAGTTTAGCTTTCTAGAGAATACACACGGGCGAGTGGAAATTCCCCACGCTCGTGTGGAAGTTCCACATGGCCATATGGAGAATCCACAGGGGCATGTGGATGCCCGATTCTAGCCCTATTTAAGCCGCGATTCAGCCCGATTTAGAGGATCTTTTCCCCTCTTCTCTCCAACTTTTCTCCATCTTTTGAGAGGTCATCGGCTAGGGTTTGGAGAGGCTTTTGGTAAGTCTTTGGAGTGGTTCTATGGATTTAACACCACGCTTCGCTTGGAAGATGGTTATTGGGGGAGATTTCATCGGTATATACCCTGCGAGGTGTACCCTAGGCCGGATAAGGGGAGCTTTCTATGGATTACTTTTTTTATATGTGATTTCATTGTTGATTATAACTATCTCAATGGAGAACTAAACCCCTAGTGGGTACATGGATTTGTGAACCCTAGGATGTATTTGTTTCATTAATCTTCTATTATGTTTCCGTTAATTAATGTTTTTAATTGAGTTTCAATCTTTAATGCTTGATGAATGATTTTTCCCTTAGAGTGACACTAAGGTTGAGAGTCTACATTGCTAACCTTTGTGAGTGACTGACACAACATAAGTGTTAGACATTGCAAGATTGGAGAGGGTCAAGAAGGTTAGTCGAGAGGTAGCGGAGGATCCCCTTTCCCCTCCGATTTGATTTATCCTACCTCCACATTCCAAGAGTTCTTTGCTGTCATAGTAGAGTGAATGGGCTAAGGGATGACCTCTGCTGGGGCCTAGTTGCACAAACAACGGAGTGAATCGTTGAAGTGACTTTAGCACCTAGTGCTTAATTGTGACTAGAAGTCTTTCGCTTGGACCAAAGGATTAGATCTATACATTGGAATAGGGTTGATCACTTGGAATCTCTATAGTGTCATGTAACTCTATATAGTATGAGGTGTTGAGATTGATCGATTTCTCCATCGGGATTTAGTGTAGAGTTAGTCACGGTTGACCTTAGGTTTTGGACCATCTGTTTAAGGATTTTCACAACTCATTAAGCACCGATCAGGAGATATAATAGTTGATTTTGTACTTGAAGCAATTGTCCTGGGCGGAACAATACCCGAGTACCCCACTTCTATCGATTGCCTTACCTCTCATCTATTTGTGCTTCTCTCTTTCTTGTTTCTTTTATTCTTGCTTTCATTATATTTTATCAACAAAATCATTATTCCATCTTCACTTTGTTAGATAGCAATCTTGATATTTTTATTCCCTACTCCCTGTGGATACGATACCCACTCACCAAGGATTTATTACTTCGACAAACACGTGCACTTGCGGGTCACATGCAAGGGGTGTTGTCAACTTTTTGATGCCTTTTCTGTGGAATAGGCATTTAGAGATACTTTGCACTTTGCTATTTTAGTTTTTCATTATTCATTCTATTTCATATTTTTTTATTCTATCATTGTACCGATTTTTTTTTCTTTTTGGTTGCAGCTCCAGGTTATGACCCAAGGGAACCCTTTACAAATTGTTGAAGGAGATTCTAAGCATGAGCGTACACTTAGAAGAAGGGGAAAAGAACATGTACAAGAATTGTCCATCCGAGCTGAAGTAGAAAGTCAAGGGTCGGATAATATGGTAGAATAGAATGTGTCACACCCACCCCTTCTACCGAGGTAAATGTGGCACCCATCCGTTAAAATTCCCTTTTAACTGGAAACTGACACCCTGCTTTAAACAAAATCAGACCTACAAATCACAATTTACAACTTCACACCAACTACAGGTTCAAATACAGAAATACAATAAATATAAATACTCAAATTTGCGGGTACAACCGCTACAAGATCACAACACCAATAACAAGAAAGAAAGAAAGGGGGACCCACTGCAATCCTGGACTCAACCCTGACTAGCGCTATACTCGATCAGGCAATATAGGGTCCTGCTCCTGCAGCTACAGCACATTCAGTTGGTCGGTAGTGGCTTAATAATTTCAGTATATATAAAATATATAAATACCAACTGCTCAAATAATTTTCCAATTTTTCCAAAATACCAGAATTCTAGCAAAATACATTTTTAAAGAACTTTTGAAACATAAATTCAACATAAATCAACATCAATTTGATTTTCTCAGAAAACACAAATTTTGTGAGAGACTGCCCTCGCCACAATTCAAAAATAACATAACTCTCAAATTCAAAATAAAGCAATACCCAACACTCACCCAGCATAACATGGTCTAGAAAACTCTCTAAACCTTCGCCGTGGCCGCGGCTAGGTTCAGAGCCGTCAAGGAACTCATGTCCTTAACGTTGACCCATCGGTTCACCAGTCGGTGACCCCCGGCTACCTGATGAATATCCAGTTAGGGCTCTCCGCTCCCACCTGAACTGGCCCTCGTAGAAATCAATACTCAGGTCCACCACACCACCTCTAAAGGCTGGCTCGTGGGGACCCACTACTGTAGTAGTCGGGCCTTAGCCCGTCACCATCAAAACCATCAAGTAAATACAGCAATAATACCATCTGTATAAATCATAACACAGGATCCTTATCCAAGACAAGCATTCACATCACGGAAATAACCATTATTTTCCACAAAGCCAATGCCAAAAGTATAACAATGCATAATACCAGTAAAGCCCAGATCCACGATACCATTCCTATACCAGGAATGAAAACCAATTCTACTAACAATGCCGATAAAACATCTTTAATATGCTCACATGGTTTCGCAAATCACTCCAAATCAAAGCATATATACCCATCAAAAATAATACAAGAATTGAATAATTAAATCACATATATATGTATATATGTATTTTCCACTATTCACAAATACGTATAATTATACAAACCTGATGCATTAATACGATTGTCAGGAACATCAACGGCAAATAAATATAAGTATATTCCAACAGTATACGCAATTTAACATAAAATAAAATAAAATAATTAAACCATTATTTCCGAAATACTAGCCATTAAATAATTATTTCAAAATAATAATAATTAATCAATTATTTAAAATAATAGCCACTACCAACTCACCTGGTGTCCTTGGGTTCCTTCCTAGGCCCGGAACTCTCTCCTAAGCCTGAACAACACCTAACAGAATAATATAATAAAAATAAATACCACATTTAAACAAAAAGAAAATACAAGAAACAATAATAGACTCTCTATTGGGCCCACTCATTCCAATCGGTTAAAACCCAACCTTGCACAGTCCAACTGGCCTTTAATTGCATTTAAACCAACTAAGTTTAGGCTAAACACAGCTAAACCAATCTGAACCAATCTCAATTCCATTGAACCAAACTCAATTTCACTGAACCAGCTTGAACCAACTCAATTCTTATTCAAAATCCATTGAACCAACATGGTTCAGCCCAAAACCCTTAGCCCAAAATCAACTGAACCAAACCCAAACCATCTCAACTTGATTTGATCAAGCCCAACTTAACAAAATCAATTCAACTCAATCAAATCAAATCAATTTGGCTAACTCAACCAATTCAATCTAACCATCATCATTAACACTTTAATCATCATCAACTTAATTAATCAAACCAAACCCTAATCTCGGTGCTACAGTAATTGCTACAGTAATTCCGACAATCTCATCTCCATTTTCAAGCAATTTCCATCCCAAATACAAGGTTTTCTCAAAACAATTTCATACACTCATCATCTACAACAACATACCTAGTTTTTTCTACTCAAATCCATCATTTTTCTTCATTAAATCCACCAAATACACACACACATACATTCAAGTATATAAATAAATAAATCATCAAAATACTTTACCAAAATAATACTTCATCCATTCTCCCCTCCAAATACCAAACTTTATCTCTTCCAATTTCTCTCCAAATCTATCACTTTTTTTTTTTTTTCTATCGGGTTCTCTGTAGCGAGTGGTGGAGAAGAAGATGAACAATCATCAAAAAGTCTAGATTTTTTTCTCAATTAACTCTTCAGCCGAAATTCACTTTTTAGTCCCTCAAAACTTAACTTCTTACAAAACAGTTCCTGAAAAACTCACAAATGGTCCCTGAATTATAAAATAATATTCTCAAAAGGTCCTTTTAAATTACCCAATGGTCCTTGGATTATAACACAACATTTCAAAAAGATCCCTTCATCTTACCTTTCAGTCCTTGGTTTCCAGAAACATTTTATATCAATCATTTTTCAATTACTCTTTAACCCAAAATCTTTTATAAACTTTCACATTTAAGTCCTTATTCTTTTCACTTGGGGTTTCTCAACAAGATTAATCTGTAGAAAAATCTTACTACCACTGTAGTAATACCCTGAGTATATTTTCTAACAGTTATCCACAGGTTCAGGATATTACAGAATGACCAAAAGGAGGAAGTTGGAGGAGAGTGCATCGGTGATCTTAGATGCCTCTTGTTCGGCGGTGTTGTAAAAGAATATGCCAAGCATGAAGAAAGACCTCGGAAGCTTCATCATCCCATACAACATTGGTAATATGGATAAAAATGGCATTGGCAGACTCTGGGGCTAGTATCAACATCATGCCATATACCTTTTTCAAGAAGCTAGGCTTGGGAGAGCCTAGGCCCACTCGGATGACATTGCAATTGGCAGACTGACAACGCCCATTGCGTATGTCCCGCAAGTGCATGGGTTTGTCGAATAATAAAATCCAAGGTGAGTGGATGTCGTATCCACAAGGAGTGGGGAATAAAAATACTTAAATTGTTTCTTAACCAAGTGAAAGATGAATAATGGTTTTGTTAACAAGATGTAATGTAAACAAGAATAAAAGAGGCAAGAAAGAGAAGTATAAGTAAAGGGGAGGTAAGGCAATCGATATAAATGGGGTATTCGGATATTGTTCCGCCTAGGACGATCCGTTCAAGTGCAAAACCTCTATTATGCTTCCTAACTAATGAATTAATGAGTCTTGGGGATCCTTCAATACATGGTCACAAATCTAAGGTCAACTATGCCTGACTCTATTGATAAGTGCTTGAGTAGACATATTTTTATATATGTTCTACATGCATTGAGCATCATTATTACTATGGTTTATGTCTCATATTGTGTATTTGGTGTTCTTTTATGCATATAGGTTGTGAATGCCTTGAAGAGTAAAAAGGAAGCAAAGATAGGCTATAAAGACACAATGTTAGGAGTTCTTGTTCAATTCAAGGACCAAGACACGAGAGGAGTTCATAAACGTGGAGATGTGTGCCAACTTCCAAGAAGATTCAAGTCAATTCACTAGTGGGAAGGGCACAAAGGCAGCCACATCTTCATATTCCTTCTCTTTGTGAAGATTGCAAGACCTCTCAAAGATACGTAGATGAAAAAAAGTTTTATAGCCTACCACATGGACGTGTGCCCGGACATGTGGCCTCAAGAGAAGATTGTTTGGACCATGTTTTGTGAAAAGTACTGTAGCAATTTTACTGTATCAATTTCACTAAAGTAGTACTGCAGCAAAATTACTGTTCACGTGCCCGCGTCGAAAATTCGTGCGCCCTTGTGGAAATTCCTACAGCCCACGCGGGTGCGTGGAAAATCCACATGGACGCGTGGGGGCACGTGACAGACGCGGTCTAAGGCCTCTAAATAGCCGTTCTGCCCTATTCTTTCTGATCTTTTGTGCAGCTCTTGAGGGGTGAGATGGCTAGGGTTTGGAGAGGAGGTCTTTGCGGTTTTGGAGGCGCTTCATCAAAAACATTGATCGATTCCTCCTCCGTCATAGCATCAAGGAAGCCACCGATGAACCTAGCTTTGGAATGGGTCATTCAATACGTCGAAGCTCTCCATCAAGGCCATCAGTTCATATATAAGGGGGTTTATTTCTATGGTTTTAATATACATTCATTCATTGATGGTGTGTTTTGTATGTTGCTCCATGGAGAGCTAAAACCCTAGAGGGTATTTGGGCTTTTGAACCCTAAGATTCTCATCTTTTGTGGATTTGCTTAGTGTTTCAATTTAATCCAAGTTTGATTAAGTTTTAATCTTGATTGTCTAATGCTTGCTTGCCTTATTGATCTTTTGGTTATTTGGTTTGCATGATTTGTTACCTTGGTGAGAGAGAGGTCTGCATTAGGGTTAGAATCTCAAGATTGAAGAGGGTTAAGAGGGTGAGTCATGAGATAGTGAGCATCCCCGTTCCCCTCCGATTGGTGTATTCTATCTCTGTTCCCTAAGCTCTATGCAACCATATTTGGTGTGAGGCGTGAGATTGAGAGATTTCTCTGCTGGGACCTTGTAGGGGGTTAGGATCCTTCGCTGGGAATTATGGTTGGATCAATCTTTAGGAATTGGATACACCTCTTGGAATCCCTAGATTGCTTTACGCTCATATGTGGTGTGAGGTGTTGAGATTGAGAGATTTCTCCACCGGGACCTCGTAGGGGACTAGTATCGGTGATCGGGAGGCCGGAGCCAATTATATTTGGATTTCCACGACTTAACTTACTCTTCATAGAAACACTTTTCTTATCCGGTACCTAATACCTGAATCCTAGGGCAACATTGCCCGAATACCCCACTTTTACTGATTGAGATCTCCATCCATTTCACCCTTGTATATTCATCTCCGCGTGGGCTGGCGAGCCGTTCGGCTGCGCGTCCACATGGGCGCGCGGCCAACCCACATGCCCGCGTGGGCTGGTGCCGCGCGGCCGAGCATCAACGCAACCGCGTGGCTGGGTCACGCGTTTGTGTTGCCTTGCTGCCAGGCCAAACCGCGTGCCCACGCACCCGCGTGGGCTGGCCAGGCACATGGACTGGCGCCACGTGCTCGTGTGGCGCCCTGGCTGAGACTAGAACGCGGCCACGCGGGCGGGTGGCTTCCCCACACGCCCGCGTGGGCTGGTAAAGCACCCAATAAGGCCAGAAAAGTGCTTGGCTTGCCCTCCACGCCCGAGTGGAGCCCTGTACTCATCAAATTCATGCTTAACTGACTTCTTTTGAAGCTTTATTTGCAGGTATGACACCATGTACCGAAAAACTTGTTCAAAAATTCTTTGATTTCATACGGTTAACCTTGGATAAGAACATTCTTTTGGCACACCGGCAAGACCAGAAGACGACGTCGAGGCTTGAGGCGTCCCACTCATGATTCTTCAGTTTCCTTTACTTTTGTTTTCATTTTTTTTAGTTTTTCTTTATTTTATCTTTTAGACTTTAGTTAATTTTGTGTTTTGTTTTGTTTGTGCGAGTTTGTGCTTCATGTGTTTACTTATAAGAACTCGTACATCTTTTCTATTTTGTTGAGCTTCACTGAACCCCTTGTCTACGTGCAGATGGCCTTGAGAGTGATGTTGATGGTGTTTTAGTCATAGACACGATCATGCGATATTGTCACATGTTCGTGTGAGCTTCACAACCCATACAACGAGCCCCTGAGTTAGACTTCACCAAACGATTAATGAGGAGTTTAGGGGAGTATTGTTTAAATTGCATTCCCACACACATTATGCTTCCATTGTTATTATTTTTATTGTGCTTGTATGCGTACATTGAGGACAATGTACATCTTAAGTGTGGGCGAGGGTTCACCTTATACATGACTTTTGCTTGTGTTTTCATGAGCAGGCTCTTGTTGCCAATGAAGGTTCACCTTAGGGTTAAGAGTTTAATTCTTAGTTTTTGGAGGTTATAAACATGGATTTTATCATGCTCTAGTTTTCATCCAATTTTATTGAATATTTTTGTCTGATTGCTCTTTGTGCACTTTTCTCGCTCATTAGACCTATGAAGACTCTAGTTCATTATGTTTGGGACTTTAGTGTGCTAGTTTTTAGTTTTAAAAAAAAACAAAAAGAATTGGAAATTGTTTGTTGTTTGTACATAGGGGGTGGAAAGAGCTACCACACATGATGTATGTGGCTACTCTCATAAGTTGGATACTTGTTATGCCCTAATGAGAGAAAGAGCTATCTCATGGGATGTGTGAAAGCTACCATCCTTGGTAGAAAGAGCTACCACCTCAAAAGTGTGAAAGCCACTCGGGAGGCATCTTGGGAAAAGGCTATCTTAGAGGATTGTGTGAAGCTACTACCTATTCTTTGTGTTTATAAATAAGTTCCATGTTAATAAGTACTTGGTAGTGGACATAGTGTTGACATGAGTTGAGTTTTTCACACACACACGCATTCGGATTTTATCACTTTCATTTTTGTTTGGATTGGTTGCTAGAACATTGATTGTTTTGTCTAGTGTTTCACTATCTCCATGACTGTAGAATTTTATTCTTGTACTCTTTTGGTGGACCTAAGGCCAAGCACTTCTCTTTTCTTTCCATGAGTTTAATGTTTAATTCTGCTTGAGGACAAGCAAAGACTTAAGTGTGGGGGAGTTTGATAAGTGCTTGAGTAGACATATTTTTATATATGTTTTACATGCATTGAGCATCATTTTTACTATGGTTTATGTCTTATATTATGTATTTGGTGTTCTTTTATGCATATAGGTTGTGAATGCCTTGAAGAGTAAAAAGGAAGCAAAGATAGGCTATAAAGACACAATGTTGGGAGTTCTTGTTCAATTGAAGGACCAAGACACGAGAGGAGTTCATAAACGTGGAGATGTGTGCCAACTTCCAAGAAGATTCAAGTCAATTCACTAGTAGGAAGGGCACAAAGGCAGCCACATCTTCATATTCCTTCTCTTTGTGAAGATTGCAAGACCTCTCAAAGATACGTCGATGAAGAAAAGTTTTATAGCCTACCACATAGACGTGTGCCCGGACATGTGGCCTCAAGAGAAGATTGTTTGGACCGTGTTTTGTGAAAAGTAATGTAGCAATTTAACTGCATCAATTTCACTAAAGCAGCACTGTAGCAAAATTAATGTTCACGCGCCTGCGTGGAAAATTCGTGCGCCCTCGTGGAAATTCCTGCAGCCCACGCGGGCACGTGGAAAATCCACATGGACGCGTGGGGGCACGTGACAGATGCGGTCTAAGGCCTATAAATAGCCGTTTTGCCCTATTCTTTCTGATCTTTTGTGCGGCTCTTGAGGGGTGAGACGGCTAGGGTTTGGAGAGGAGGTCTTTGCGGCTTTGGAGGTGCTTCATCAAAAACTTTGATCGATTCCTCCTCCGTCATATCATCAAGGAAGCCACCGGTGAACCTAGCTTTGGAGTGGGTCCTTCAAAACGTTGAAGCTCTCCATGAAGGCCATCAGTTTATATATAAGGCGGTTTATTTCTATGGTTTTAATGTACATTCATTTATTGATGGTGTGTTTTGTATGTTTCTCCATGGAGAGCTAAAACCCTAGAGGGTATTTGGGCTTGTGAACCCTAAGATTCTCATCTTTTATGGATTTGCTTAGTGTTTCTATTTAATCTGAGTTTGATTAAGTTTTAATCTTGATTGTCTAATGCTTGCTTCCCTTATTGATCTTTTGGTTATTTGGTTTGCATGATTTGTTACATTGATGAGAGAGAGGTCTGCATTAGAGTTAGAATCTCAAGATTGAAGAGGGTTGAGAGGGTGAGTCATGAGATAGTGAGCATCCCTGTTCCCCTCCGATTGGTGTATTCTATCTCCGTTCTCTAAGCTCTATGCAACCATATTTGGTGTGAGGCGTGAGATTGAGAGATTTCTCTGTTGGGACCTTGTAGGGGGTTAGGATCCTTCACCGGGAATTAGGGTTGGATCAATCTTTAGGAATTGGATACACCTCTTGGAATCCCTAGAGTGCTTTGCACTCATATGTGGTGTGAGGTGTTGAGATTAAGCGATTTCTCCACCGGGACCACGTAGGGGACTAGTATCGGTGATCGGGAGGCAGGAGCCAATTATATTTGGATTTCCATGACTTAACTTACTCTTCATAGAAACACTTTGCTTATCCGGTACCTAATACCTGAATCCTAGGGCAGCATTGCCCGAATACCCCATTTTTACTTGATTGAGATATCCATCCATTTCACCCTTGCATATTCATCTCCGGTATTCATTTCTTCGCACATTAGATCACCACACCTTTCCATTTATCATTAGGCTAGAAAGCAGAGAAGAAGTTAGTACTAGTAGCCTTGTTCCCTATGGATTCGACTACCCGACTAACGGGGTATTTTATTACTTTGACACCCGTCCACTTGCGGTCTACACGCATATTCGGACGCGTGTCAATTTTTTGTCTCCGTTGCCCTTGAAAAGGATACTAGGAACGCTAGGACTTTGTCGCTCTAGCCATTTATCTTTTTCATTTTATTTTTCTATTCCACACTTTCTTTTTCTTCCATCATTCTCATCAATTTTTATTTTGTTTTTATCTATTTCACTCTATCTTCTTCCACCGTTCTATTTTATTTTATTTTGTCTTATTTACTCTTTCTTGCATGGAACTTGAATGATGATTGATCCACTTATAGAATTATGTTCACAGGTTGATGCTGTCACTAGGAAAATTGATCGACTTGTTAATGATCATCAACAATACAATCCATGTCGCACCACATATCATCCAACTAGAAGGAGCTACCCAAATCTCTTATGGGATATTGATGGACAACAATGGGAAGCACCTCAACAAGAACTTCAATGGGATGAGAAGGTTGAAGAGGATGTACTTCGGTTGGAAAGAGTGTTACCGAGATTTATTGAAGAAACCGATGCCCGTTTCTAAAATATCGAGGCCACATTAAGTTGTCACGAGGTCTCCATCAAAAACATTGAGCATCAATTAGGAGAGATCTTGGACATGCTTGCTAAGGAAAAAGAAGAATTTGAACAAGCAAGGCAAGTATCTCCGGGACATGATGAGGCCATGAGCACAATTAAAGAAGTTGGGCAAGTTGAGTACATTGGTGTAGAAAATGAAAAGAAAGAAGTTGAATATCATTTTGAGATTTTGGACTGTGTGAATGAAGATTGTGCTTGCGAGCGAGGAAATTTTCAAGGGGATTTGCTAGTATCATGTTCCTCTCAAGTTGAAAATACACAAGAAGAAGCAAACCCCAAGGTAATGCAATAAGCATTTCTCTTTGGGATTGATCAACTCTTATAATGCAAGAAAGAGACTTTGGAAAGGGAAGAAGATGTGGGTAGGAGATTGAAGCCATCCAATGAGCCACCTGTGCTAAGCTTGGACAATTCCCAACCCAAATTGTTTCCTTGGAGGCCAAAAGTAAGATGGTTGGACTCTCCAATTAATATTCCACCCCGACAACTAGATCCTTGGTTTAAAGGAAGTAGCTATGCAATATCTAGTTGGGAGGAACATACTCTTTTCAAGCCTCCATAAGGTAAGGAAGAGGTATGTCAAGCTTAGTGACGTAAAACAAGCGCTTCTTGGGAGGCAACCCAAGTTTTTAAATGTTTTCTAGTTTACAATTTCATTTCTGCAGTAATAATTTCATGAGTGGGTGATTTCATGAATTTTTGTTGGTGTTGAAGTTTTCATGGAAATGTTTTGGTGATTTAAATTGATTTTTGTGTATGTGGCATGGGTTAGGGTGTAATTCATGTTTATAGTTGAAGAATTAGTGTTAATTTGATGTTTGGAGCCTTGCATGGACTGTCTGCAGAAATTTTGCAGCTCACACGGTCACGTGGAATTTCCACGCACCCGTGTACAGTACCCACGTGGGGGTGTGGAATTTCCACACCCCCAGGTGGCTTATAAGAATATGAGGGTTCACTTTTCATTATCTTCATCACTTACACTCTTCATGTCCCACTTCTCCATCTTCAAGAATCCGAACTTTTAAGGACAAAACTAAGTTTCTTCAACTCCTTGTAGATTTAAAAGTGTTTTGCCGGCATTGCATTAAGTTTCCTTCACCGATTTGCTCCTGTAAACTTCATTTTCCCCTATCTTCTCTATGCCCTTATTTTGCCAATCCATGGAGTTTTGTTGGTTTGCAAGTGTTGTTTTTCATGGAACATCTTGTAGAAACACCTTAGAATGTATGGATCAAAAATTTTTGGAACCATTGGAGCCCAATCATGGCTTCTTGGCCATGGTTGGGCACCCACGCGGGCGCGTGGCCGGCCCATGTGCCCGCGTGGGCTGGCGAGCCGTTCGGCTGCGCGTCCACGTGGGCGTGCGGCCAACCCACGCGCCCGCGTGGGCTGGTGCTGCACGGCCGAGCATCAACGCGACCGCGTGGCTGGGTCACGCGTTTGTGTTGCCTTGCTGCCAGGCCAAACCGCGTGCCCACGCACCCGCGTGGGCTGGCCAGGCACATGGACTGGCGCCACGTGCTCGTGTGGCGCCCTGGCTGAGACTAGAACGCGGCCACGCGGGCGGGTGGCTTCCCCACACGCCCGCGTGGGCTGGTAAAGCACCCAATAAGGCCAGAAAAGTGCTTGGCTTGCCCTCCACGCCCGAGTGGAGCCCTGTACTCATCAAATTCATGCTTAACTGACTTCTTTTGAAGCTTTATTTGCAGGTATGACACCATGTACCGAAAAACTTGTTCAAAAATTCTTTGATTTCATACGGTTAACCTTGGATAAGAACATTCTTTTGGCACACCGGCAAGACCAGAAGACGACGTCGAGGCTTGAGGCGTCCCACTCATGATTCTTCAGTTTCCTTTACTTTTGTTTTCATTTTTTTTAGTTTTTCTTTATTTTATCTTTTAGACTTTAGTTAATTTTGTGTTTTGTTTTGTTTGTGCGAGTTTGTGCTTCATGTGTTTACTTATAAGAACTCGTACATCTTTTCTATTTTGTTGAGCTTCACTGAACCCCTTGTCTACGTGCAGATGGCCTTGAGAGTGATGTTGATGGTGTTTTAGTCATAGACACGATCATGCGATATTGTCACATGTTCGTGTGAGCTTCACAACCCATACAACGAGCCCCTGAGTTAGACTTCACCAAACGATTAATGAGGAGTTTAGGGGAGTATTGTTTAAATTGCATTCCCACACACATTATGCTTCCATTGTTATTATTTTTATTGTGCTTGTATGCGTACATTGAGGACAATGTACATCTTAAGTGTGGGTGAGGGTTCACCTTATACATAACTTTTGCTTGTGTTTTCATGAGCAGGCTCTTGTTGCCAATGAAGGTTCACCTTAGGGTTAAGAGTTTAATTCTTAGTTTTTGGAGGTTATAAACATGGATTTTATCATGCTCTAGTTTTCATCCAATTTTTATTGAATATTTTTTTTGTCCGATTGCTCTTTGTGCACTTTTTCTCGCTCATTAGACCTATGAAGAATCTAGTTCATTATATTTTGCGACTTTTAGTGTGCTAGTTTTTTTAGTTTTAAAAAAACAAAAAAAGAATTGGAAATTGTTTGTTGTTTGTACATAGGGGGTGGAAAGAGCTACCACACATGATGTATGTGGCTACTCTCATAAGTTGGATACTTGTTATGCCCTAATGAGAGAAAGAGCTATCTCAAGGGATGTGTGAAAGCTACCATCCTTGGTAGAAAAAGCTACCACCTCAAAAGTGTGAAAGCCACTCGGGAGGCATCTTGGGAAAAGGCTACCTTAGAGGATTGTGTGAAGCTACTGCCTATTCTTTGTGTTTATAAATAAGTCCCATGTTAATAAGAACTTGGTAGTGGACATAGTGTTGACATGAGTTGAGTTTTTCACACACACACACGCATTCAAATTTTATCACTTTCTTTTTGTTTGGATTGGTTGCTAGAGCATTGATTGTTTTGTCTAGTGTTTGACTATCTCCATGACTGTAGAATTTTATTCTTGTACTCTTTTGGTGGACCTAAGGCCAAGCACTTCTCTTTTCTTTCCATGAGTTTAATGTTTATTTTGCATGGGGACAAGCAAAGACTTAAGTGTGGGGGAGTTTGATAAGTGCTTGAGTAGACATATTTTTATATATGTTTTACATGCATTGAGCATCATTTTTACTATGGTTTATGTCTCATATTGTGTATTTGGTGTTCTTTTATGCATATAGGTTGTGAATGTCTTGAAGAGTAAAAAGGAAGCAAAGATAGGCTATAAAGACACAATGTTGGGAGTTCTTGTTCAATTGAAGGACCAAGACACGAGAGGAGTTCATAAACGTGGAGATGTGTGCCAACTTCCAAGAAGATTCAAGTCAATTCACTAGTGGGAAGGGCACAAAGGCAGCCACATCTTCATATTCCTTCTCTTTGTGAAGATTGCAAGACCTCTCAAAGATACGTCGATGAAGAAAAGTTTTATAGCCTACCACATGGACGTGTGCCCGGACATGTGGCCTCAAGAGAAGATTGTTTGGACCGTGTTTTGTGAAAAGTACTGTAGCAATTTTACTGCATCAATTTCACTACAGCAGTATTGTAGCAAAATTACTGTTCACGCCCCGCGTCAAAATTCCTGCAGCCCACGCGGGCGCACGGAAAATCCACATGGGTGCGTGGGGGCACGTGAGAGACGCGGTCTAAGACCTATAAATAGCCGTTCTGCCATATTCTTTTTGATTTTTTGTGCGGCTCTTGAGGGGTGAGACAGCTAGGGTTTGGAGAGGAGGTTTTTGCGGCTTTAGAGGCGCCTCGTCACCAACTTTGATCGATTCCTACTCTGTATAGCATCAAGGAAGTCACCGGTGAACCTAGCTTTGGAGTGGGTCCTTCAAGACGTCGAAGCTCTCCATCAAGGCCATTAGTTCATATATAAGGGGTTTATTTCTATGGTTTTAATGAACATTCATTCATTGATGGTGTGTTTTGCATGTTGCTCCATGGGGAGCTAAAACCTTAGAGGGTATTTGGGCTTGTGAACCCTAGGATTCTCATCTTTTGTGGATTTGCTATGTGTTTCTATTTAATCCTAGTTTGATTAAGTTTTAATCTTGATTGTCTAATGCTTGCTTGCCTTATTGATCTTTTCGTTATTTGGTTTGCATGATTTGTTACCTTAGTGAGAGAGAGGTCTCCATTAGGTTTAGAATCTCAAGATTGAAGAGGGTTAAGAGGGTGAGTCATGAGATAGTGAGCATCCCCTTTCCCCTCCAATTGGTGTATTCTATCTCTGTTCCCTAAGCTCTATGCAACCATATTTGGTGTGAGGTGTGAGATTGAGAGTTTCTCCACCAGGACCTTGTACGGGGTTAGGATCCTTCGCTGGGAAATAGGGTTGGATCAATCTTTAGGAATCAGATACACCTCTTGGAATCTCTTTAGTGCTTTGCGGTCATATGTTGTGTGAGGTGTTGAGATTGAGCGATTTCTCAACCAGGACCTCGTAGGGGACTAGTATCGGCGATCTGGAGGCCGGAGCTGATTATATTTGGATTTCCATGACTTAACTTACTCTTCATAGAAACACTTTGCTTATCCGTTACCTAATACTTGAATCCTAGACGGAGCATTGCCCAAATACCCCACTTTTACTGATTGAGATCTCCATCCATTTCACCCTTGCATATTCATCTCCGGTATTCATTTCTTCACACATTAGATCACCACACCTTCCCATTTATCATTAGGCTAGAAAGCTAAAGAAGCCCTGTTCCTTGTGGATTTGACTACCCGACTCACCGGGTATTTTATTACTTCGACACCCATGCACTTGCGGTTTACACGCATATTCTGACGCGTGTTGACAAGGTCCCCTTGAGTATATCCCGCAAGTGCACGGGTTTGTCAAAGTAATAATCCCGGTTGAGCGGGTATCGAATCTACAGGGAGTAGGGAATAAAAATACATAATTCGATTCTTAGCTATGTAAAAGACTAATGATAATGAGTGTGACAATGATTCAATTCTCAATAGTAAAAGTAACAAGTAAGGAAGCAAAAGTAAAGAAGGGGGTAAGGCAATCGATAAAGATGGGGTACCTGGATAATGCTCCACTTAGGATAATTGTTTCAAGTGCAAGAACCCTCTATTATGTTTCCTAATCAATGCAATGGTGAGTTGTGTACATCCTTAATTACATAGTCCCAAATCTAAGGTCAACTATGCCTAACTCTATACATATCCCAGAGGAGAAATCGAACAATCTCAACACCTCGCACTCGCATAGAGTTGCAATGAGCTCCAGGGATTCCAAGTGATAAATCTCTTAATTAATATAGACCTAACCCTTTGGTCCAGGTGGAAGGTCCCTTACCACAATTGAGCCCTAGATACTAAGATCACCTCAACGATTCATTCCGTTGCACGCGCAACTAAGCCCCAGCGGAAGTTCATCCCGTAGACCATTCACTCTATTGTAGGCGCAAAGAACTCGAGGAATGCAGGTAGAATCTATCACGCCGGAGGGGAAAGGGGACGCTCCTGTACCTCTCGACTCACCCTCTCAACCCTCTCCAACCTAGCTTTGTCTAACGCTCATGGTGTGTCACTCACTCACAAGGTTACCAACAAGAACTCTCAACCCTAGTGTCACTCTAGGGGAAATCTTCATACAATCAAGCATTAAAGGTTGGAACTCACAATAAACATCAATTTATTGAAAGCAAAATAAAGAGGTTCAAAGAAACAAATACATTCTAGGGTTCACAATACCCAAGTACCCACTAGGGGTTTAGCTCTCCATGGAGCTAAGTAAAATCAAAGAAATAGAATGTAAAAGCAATGAATCCATAAAGAAACCCCCTCAATAGTCGTGTCGATGGTCTTGTGGAAAGTCCTCTACTCGTCGTCCAAGGATTCCCTCGTCCGGTATAGGATATGCCTCGATGGAAGCTCCCCAACCAACCTTCTTCCTAAGGAATGACGATGTCGGAGCCGTAGAACCTCTCCAAAACCTTGGCCAATACCCCTCGAAACCCTAGCCTAAGCCCTCTCTCAAGTTGGGGAAAAGATGGAGAAAATAATGCTAAAATCGGGGCTGATTCGGCTTTAAATAGCGCTGGAATCGTGTGACTACACGGGCGTAGATCCTTCACTCGCCCGTGGGGAATTTCCACACGGGCGTGGATAATTTCCACACGCCCGTGTGGATCCTTTGAACTCCTGTTTTCTCTGCCGACTGTGAACAGTGCTGCTATAGTACTTTCTACCGTGTTGCTACAATGCTCTGCTACAGTATTCTGCCTGAATTGCTTCCCGAATCCATACTTTCATCGGAGTAACGTAAACGGGCACACGTTCACGTCGTGGATCACTTGCATCTTTAATGATAGGCACGTTGGTGAAACTCTTGTTCTATGTGCATAAGTCAGAATGCTCGAGTGTGACTGCCTTTGTGCCCCTCCAAATAGATGTGCCAACTCGAATACGAGGAGGTTGGCACACACTCTAGCATCTCACATCGACCTATGTCTTCGCGTTTGAAACTTAGTAAGATTTCCTCCTAAATCAGTGCATTGTAATCCACATTGGCTTCTTTCCTTCATACTTGGCCTCACAACCCTACCTGCACGAAAGTAACATAAAAACACACATATTAGTGTAAAAACCTGAGAAAAGTAATGCTCAACATAAGGAATGAACGCTTCGTATTCAAATCGCACAAGCACTTATCACGTGTCATCTATACATATCCCGGATGAGAAATCGAACAATTTTAACACTTCGCACTCGTATAGAATCGCAATGAGTTCTACGGATTCCAAGTGATATATCCTTTTCCTATATGCAGACCTAACCTTTTGGTCCAGGTGGAAGGTCCCTAGTCACAATTAAGCCCAAGGTGCTAAAATCACTTCAACGCTTCACTCCGTTGTCTCTACTACTAAGCCCAAGGGGAAGGTCATCCCTTAGCCCATTCACTCTACTATGACCGTAAAGAACTCGAGGAAATGGAGGTAGGATAAATCACACCGGAGAGGAAATGGGACGCTCCGCTACCTCTCGACTCACCCTCTCAATCCTCTACAATTTAGCTTTGCCTAACTCTCGTGGTGTGTCACTTACTAACAAGGGTTACCAATAAGAAGTCTCTACACTAGTGTCACCCTAAGGGCGTATTCATTCAATCAAACATCCAAGATTGGAACTTAATTAAAGCATCAATTAATGGTTTAATGAAACAAACACATCCTACGGTTCACAAATCCAAGTACCAACTTGGGGATTTAGCTCTCCATGGAATTAGTTACAATCAATAATTAAATCAAATGTAAAAGCAAGAAATCCATAGAAAACCCCCTCGATAGTCATGACGATGGTCTTGTGGAGAAGCCTCGACTCTTCCAAAGGTCCCTTTGTCCGGCCTAGGATACACCTCGCTGGATCGATACCGACGAAAGCTCTCCCACTAACCTTCTTCCAAATAGAGTGCGATGTCGAGCCATAGAACCTCTCCAAATCCCTTGCTAATACCTCTTTAAACCCTAGCTGCCGTTCTCTCTCAAGTTGGGGAAAAGATGAAGGAAAGAATTCTAAAATCAGGGATGAAATTGGACTTATATAGGGCTGGAATCGAGCATCCACATGCCCCTGTGGATTCTCCACACGGGCTTGTGAAAATTCCACACGGGCGTGGATAATGTCCACACTCCCGCGTAGATTCTCTGAACTTCACTTTTTCATCCGGCTGTGAACAGAACCTACTACAGTAACGGCCCAAAACACTCCCGAATCTATGTTTTCATCGAGGTAATGTAAACAGGCACACGTTTACGTCGTAGATCGCCTTGCTTCTTCAATAAACGGCTTCATTGGTGAAGATCTTACTATCAATGCACTAGCCTAGATACTCGAATGTGACTACCTTTGTGCCCATCCAAATCATTGTGCTAACTTGAATATAAGGAGGTTGGCACACATTCTTACATCTTGAACCCGACTTATGACTTCATATTTGAACCTTCTTAAGATTTCCTCCAAATAGTGTGTTCACGACCTACATTGACTTCTTTCTTTAACATTCGGCTTCACAACCCTATACACATGAAAGTAACATAAATGCACACATATTAGCGCTAAAACATGATAAAAGTAATGCTCATCATAAATAAAGAATACTTTGAATTCTTATCACAGAAGACTTATAACGGATTGAACAATGAGACATCCGAGAGGCATCATTGAAGACATACTTGTCAAGTAGAGAAGTACATATTTCCTATAGACTTCATAGTGTTGGACGTCGACGAGGATGTAGATGTTCCTTTGATACTTGGGAGGCCATTATTGCGCACTTCCAAGGCATTAATCGACATGGATGATGCGGAGTTTACACTGAGGGTTGGAGATGATAAGCTCATATACCGCCTCGCTGAAGCCATGCGACATTCTCCTAACTTTGATGATACTCTGTATTTTCTTGACACTACTGATGAGATAATTGATGAATATGTGCAGTAAATGTTGAATCCGGACCGTACAAGTGGTTACTAGACCAATAAGTGGGTAATGAAGAAGTAATGATGCTTGGTCTAGAGGAAAAAGTACCATCTACTCTAAGGATCATGAAGAAGGTGCTCCGAAAGATGAAGCGGGTAAGGAGACACCAGAAGAAATGCCCCAAGGTTGTTGGGAATGCTCAAGAACAGAACAA
This sequence comes from Dioscorea cayenensis subsp. rotundata, assembly GCF_009730915.1. NCBI lineage: Eukaryota > Viridiplantae > Streptophyta > Magnoliopsida > Dioscoreales > Dioscoreaceae > Dioscorea > Dioscorea cayenensis. The sequence goes on along the minus strand of NW_024087042.1, from coordinate 89,460 downwards.
GGTTGATGAACTATTGTTAAGTCCTACCAAACTTGATAACTCTTCCTCTACCTTAAAAAGACTATGTTCATCATGCTTCCAAGTTAGGGGTAAGAGGAAAACCTTCATCTATGAGCCCCCATAAAGTAAGACATGGTACGTCAAACTAAGTGACGTCAAACAAGCACTTCTTGGAGGTAAAACCCAACATTAACCTCATCTTGGTCTAGCAACCCTTCGTACGGGTCCGGATTGAACATTTCCTAGAAATATTCATCAATTATCTCATCAGTAGTTTTGAGAAAATAGAGAGTATCATCAAAGTCAAGAGAATACCGCATGGTATCGGCGAGGCGGTATGTGAGCTTAACATCTCCAACGCTTAGTGTCAACTCCTCTCTGTCCATGTCAATCAATGCCTTGGAAGTGCGCAAGAATGACCTCCCAAGTATCAAAGGAACATCAACATCCTCATCAACGTCCAACACCATGAAGTCTATAGGAAATATATACTTGTCGACTTTGACAAGCACGCCTTCAATGATGCCCCTCGGATGTCTCATTGTTTGGTCCGCTAATTGTAATGTTATCCGAGTGGGCCTAGGCTCTCTCAAGCCAAACTTCTTAAAGAAAGTATATGGCATGACGTTGATACTAGCCCCAGAGTCTGCCAATGCCATTTCTTCACTCATATTACCAATGTTGTACGGAATGATAAAGCTTCCGGTGTCTTTCTTCTTGTTAGCCATATTCTTTTGCAACACCGCTGAGCAAGAGGCATCTAAGATCACCGATGCACTATCCTCCAACTTTCTCTTGTTGGTCAATAAATCTTTTAAAAATTTAGCATACCGAGGTATTTGAGACAATGCCTCCACAAAAGGAATGTTGATGTGCAATATCTTAAATAGACCCAAGAACTTCTTGTATTGCTCATCATTTTGATCGTTCTTCAATCTAGATGGGTAAGGAATTCTCAGCTTGTAGGGTCGGGATGCCACCTCCTTCTCCTTGTTCGTTGTCTCCACAACCTTCATGACCTCGGGTGCTTCAATGTTGGTCTTCTCACTAGGAGGTCTACCTTCAACTTCACGACCACTTCTTAAAGTGATCACCTTCACTTGTTCTTCAGATTAGTCTCGGTGTTTCTAGGTAGATTCCCTGGAGGCCTCTCTGATAGAGACTTCACAATTTGCCCCACTTGGTTCTCTAGATTGTGTAATGAAGCAGTGGGGTTACGAAGTGTAGCTCTGACCAAAATTGATTGTCCGATGTTTGCACAAATCTGGTCAAAGCTTTCTCTAAATTGCTCATCTGGGTCTCCAAACCTGAAACATGATTCTCTATGGTTGGCGATGGTTGTTGTTGGAAACTCAGGGGTGCTATGGCCTTCAGCTGCCCATGGTTGTTACTCCATAAAAAGTTATTGTGGCTTTTTCATTTGGGATTGTAAGTATTGCTATATGGGTTACCTTGGTTCCTTATGGCATTACCTACATAATCAACTTTCTCAATTGAAGATGCATCTCCATTAGAAATAAGGTAATCGGTTGGAGTATGTCCTCCCTCAAAACCTATGCAAGTAGTAATGACCGCCTATGAAAGTACTCACTCACAAGGTTACCAACAAGAACTCTCAACCGTAGTGTCACTCTAGAGAAAATGTTCATACAATCAAGCATTCAAGGTTGGAACTTGACAAGATCCCCTTGCGTATATCCCGCAAGTGCACGGGTTTGTCGAAGTAATAATCCCGGGTGAGCGGGTATCGAAGCCACAGGGAGTAGGAAGTAAAGACACTTAATTCGATTCTTAGTTATGTGGAATATCAACAATGATAAGTGTGACAATGATTCAATTCTCAACAATTAAAAGAATATTAACAATTATGATTCAATTCTCAACTAAGCCCCAGCGGAGATTCATCCCTTAGACCATTCACTCTATTATGGCCGCAAAGAACTCGAGGAACGGAGGTAGAATCTATCACGTCAGAGGGGAAAGGGGACGCTCCTGTACCTCTCGACTCACCCTCTCAACCCTCTCCAACCTAGCTTTGTCTAACGCTGGTGGTGTGTCACTCACTCACAAGGTTACCAACAAGAACTCTCAACCCTAGTGTCACTCTAGGGGAAATATTCATACAATCAAGCATTCAAGATTGGAACTCACAATAAACATCAATTTATTGAAAGCATAATAAAGAAGTTTAATGAAATGAATACATCCTAGGGTTCACAATCACCCAAGTACTCACTAGGGGTTTAGCTCTCCATGGAACTAAGAACAATCAAAGAAATCGAATGTAAAAGCAATGAATCCATAAAGAAACGCCTCGATGGTCGTGTTGATGGTTTTGTGGAGAGTCCTCTACTCGTCGCAAGAGATCCTTTGTCCGGCCTAGGATACACCTCACCGGATCGATGCCGATGTAAGCTCTCCCAATAACCTTCTTCCAAATGACGCGCGATGTCAGAGCCGTAGAACCTCTCCAAAACCCTAGCCAATACACCTCAAAACCCTAGTCGAAGCCCTCTCTCAAGTTGGGGAAAAGATGGAGAAAAGAATACCAAAATCGTGGCTGAATCGGCTTTAAATAGGGCTGGAATCGGGAGACTCCACAAGCGTGAACGGTACACGCGCCCGTGCGGAATTTCCACACGGCCGTGGATAATTTCCACATGCCCATGTGGATTCTCTGTTTCTCTGATTTCTCGGCCGGCTATGAACAGTGCACATACTCTAGCATCTCACACCTGACCTATGTCTTCGCGTTTGACCCTTAGTAAGATTTCCTCTAAAATAGGTGGATTATGATCCACATTGGCCTATTTCCTTCATACTCGGCCTCACTACCCTACCTGCATAAAAGTAACATAAAAACACACATATTAGTGTAAAAACCTGAGAAAAGTAATGCTCAACATAAGGAATGAACACTTCGCATTCATATCGCACAAGTACTTATCAGAACTCACAACAAACATCAATTAATTGAAAGCATAATAAAGAGATTCAATGAAACAAATACATCATCGGGTTCACAAATACCCAAGTACCCACTAGGGGTTTAGCCCTCCATGGAGCTAAGTACAATCAAAGAAATAGAATGTAAAAGAAATGAATCCATATAGAAACCCCCTCGATAGTCGTGTCGATGGTCTTGTGGAAAGTCCTCTACTCATCGTCCAAGGATTCCCTCGTCTGGTATAGGATACGCCCCGACGGAAGCTCCCCTACCAACCTTCTTCCAAAGGAATGACGATGTCGGAGCCGTAGAACCTCTTCAAAACCCTAGCCAATACCTCTCAAAACCCTAGCCGAAACCCTCACTCAAGTTGGGGAAAAGATGGATAAAAGAATGCTGAAATCGGGGTTGAATCGGCTTTAAATAGGGCTGGAATCCGGAATCCACAAGCCCCTATGGGCGCCCCTGTGGAATTTCCGCATGAGCGTGGGTAATTTCCACACGCCCGTGTGGATTCTCTGGAATTGTGATTTTCAGCCGGCTGTGAACAGTGATGCTACAGTATTTTTACTAGTGTGCTCTGCTACATTACCTGGCCTGAAATACTTCCTGAATCCATACTTTCATCGAGGTGACGCAAACGGGCACACATTCACGTCGAGGATCGCTTTGCTTCTTTAATGACGAACAAGTTGGTGGAAATCTTGTTCTATGTGCATAAGTCGGAATGCTTGAGTGTGACTACCCTTGTGCCCCTCCAAATGGTTGTGCTAACTTAAATACGAGGAGGTTGGCACACACTCTAGCATCTCACACCCGACCTATGTCTTCGCGTTTGAACCTTAGCAAGATTTCCTCCAAAATCGGTGCATTATAATCCACATTGGTTTCTTTCCTTCATACTCGGCCTCTGACAAGTTCACCTTGCTTATATCCCGCAAGTGCACGGGCTTGTTGAAGTAATAATCCCGGGTGACCGGGGTCGAATCCACAGGGAGTAGGGAGTGAAAATACTTAATTTGATTCTTAGCTATGTGGAAGATCAATTGTGATAGGTGTGAAATTGATTCAATTCTCAACAATAAAATCAACAAGTGAAAGAGCAAAATTAAGAAGAGCGTAAGGCAATCGATAAAGATGTGGTACTCGGATAATGCTTCACATAGGATAATCGATTCAAGTGCAAGAACTCTCTATTATGCTTCCTAATCAATGCAATGGTGAGTCGTGGAAATCCTTAGATACATAGACCCAAATCTAAGGTCAACTATGCCTAACTCTATACATGTCCCGGAGGAGAAATCGAACAATCTCAACACCTCGCACTCGCATAGAGTTGCAATGAACTCTAGAGATTCCAAGTGATAAATCTCTTCCTAAATATAGACCTAACCCTTTGGTCCAAGCGGAAGGTCCCTAGCCACAATTAAGCCCTAGATACTAAGATCCTCTCAACGCTTCACTCCATTGCACACGCAACTAGGCCCCAGCGGAGGTTCATCCCTTAGACCACTCACTCTATTATGGCCGCAAAGAACTCAAGTAACGGAGGTAGAATCTATCACGCCGGAGGGGAAAGGGGACGCTCCTGTACCTCTCGACTCACCCTCTCAACCCTCTCCAACCTAGCTTTGTCTAACGCTCGTGGTGTGTCACTCACTCACAAGGTTACCAACAAGAACTCTCAATCCTAGTGTCACTCTAGGGGAAATGTTCATACAATCAAGCATTAAAGGTTGGAACTCACAATAAACATCAATTTATTGAAAGCATAATAAAGAAGTTCAATGAAACGAATACATCCTAGGGTTCACAATCATCCAAGTACCCACTAGGGGTTTAGCTCTCCATGGATCATAATTCAATCAAAGAAATCGAATGTAAAAGCAATGAATCCATAAAGAAACCCCCTCGATGGTCTTGTCGATGGTCTTGTGGAGAGTCCTCTACTCGTCGTCCAAAGATTCCTTCGTCCGGTATAGGATACGCCTCGATCGAAGCTCCCCTACCAACCTTCTTCCTAATGAAATCACGATGTCAGAGCCGTAGAACTTCTTCAAAACCTTGGCCAACACCCCTCGAAACCCTAGCTGAAGTCCTTTCACAAGTTGGGGAAAAGATGGAGAAAAGAATACCAAAATCGCGGTTGAAATCGGCTTTAAATAGGGCTGGAATCGGACGACTGCACGGCGTGTATGATGTCACACGCCCCTGTGGAATTTCCACATGGGTGTGTACAGTGTTTTGCTACAATAACCTGCTACAGTACTATGCCGAAAATACTCCCGAATTACGTACTTTCATTGGGGTAACGCAAACGGGCACACGTTTACGTCGTGAATCACTTGCCTCTTCAATGATGTGCACATTGGTGCATCTCTTGTTCTTATATGCATAAATTAGAATGTTCAAGTGTGACTGCCTTTGTGCCCCTCCAAATGAATGTGCTCACTCGAATACGAGGAGGTTGGCACACACTCTAGCATCTCACACCTGAGCTATGTCTTCGCGTTTGAACCTTAGCAAGATCTCCTCCAAAATAGGTGCATTATGATCCACATTGGCCTATTTCCTTCATACTCGGCCTCACAACCCTACCTGCATAAAAGTAACATAAAAACACCCATATTAATGTAAAAGCCTGAGAAAAGTAATGCTCAACATAAGGAATGAACGCTTCGCATTCATATCGCACAAGCACTTATCAAACTCCCCCACACTTAAGCTTTTGCTTGTCTTCAAGCAAACATTAAAACATTCTGTGCATTGATGAAGAAAATATTGAAAGTGCCTTGCCTTAGGTTCACCAAGGTATACAAAGAGAGTATTCTACAAGTAAAGAAAATTTCAACACTAAATACGAAAAATCAATGCTCTAGCTAAAAACTTGAATCAAAAAGGACAACAAACCTGAATTTCGTGTATGTGTGTGAACTCACTCAAAACAACCCAAGGTATACTCCTCAAAATTCTAAGTACAAGGGACTTATTTATCTACAAAAGTGACAAAAATTTAAAAGATGGCAGTAGCTTCACACATCCTCTAAGGTAGCCCTTTCCAAAGCGGCCGCTAAGGTGGCTTTCACACTTTCGAGGTGGTAGCTCTTTCTACCCGAGTGGTAGCTTTCACTCATCCTATGAGATAGCTATTTCTCTCATTAGGGCATAACTAGTATCTAACTTGTGAGAGTAGCTTCATACTTCATAGGTGGTAGCTCTTTCCACCCAACAAACACAAATAAACAATAAAACTATTTTGTTCCTTCTTTTCATTTTCAAATATTTTATTTTATTTTTTTAGCACAAGAAAATAAATCTAACTAGTCCCTTTAACATTGAACATGAGTTTCCAATAGAGTTCAAAGAGTGAGTAGTGCACTAAGTGTAAATCGGTCAAAAATTCTTAAAAATTCAAGCAAGAACTAGAGCATGAAAACATTCAATGTTAACAATTCTCCTAGACTTAAGAATACAATCATTGCAACTACGGTGAACTGCCATTGGCTATGTGAGCATATATCAATCACGAACAATAGAAAAGATGTGCGCATTATGAAACTCCCCCCCACACTTAAGTTGTACATTGTCCTCAATGTACACATGTAAGCTCACTCAAAATATATCATTCAAAAATAGATGTGGTAGAAGCAATCAAAACAATACTCCCCTGACTCCTAGTGTTGCGTTTGATGAAGCTAATGCATTGGGAGTAGTGTTCCAATGTGTTGTGAAGCTCGCACGGCCAAGTGCCAAAGCACCTTGGCCGTACCCATGACTAAGTCTCAATTTCCAAGAAGACAAGACCATCTGCATGCACACACGAGGGGATTCAGTGAAGCTCAAGAAAAACAAAATAACTCGAGTGTATAAAAGATGAAACAATGAATACAACTCGATAATGCAAAATAACATAAACTTAGAAGGAAAAATCCTTTCTGAGTGAACAAGTCTAAAAACAAGAAAATAAGATAAAGTAAAATGCATGAAAGTAAAAGAAAGGTCAAGTGTCGAAGTCGCTCTCAGTCTCCGCTGCTGCTGCTGCTGAAGTGGAAGCATATAGTGGGTCCTCTGGTGGTGGGGTCGAGGATGGAGGTGCTGGAGGTACTTAGGATCCGGGTCTCAAGAGATCTCGAAGGAAATCGAATCGGGCCATAAGATCTGTGTACTGAGCCGACTGCAAAGCCCGGAGCTCCTCTATCTCAGTCCGAATCTCTCTAACATCGGTCTCCAGCCTCTTGATACGATCATAGGCTCAAATACCCGGTCCTACAGAAGATGGACGAGTCTGCTCGACACCCCCCGTAGTATCTCCTTCGCTTCTGGTGGTCTCAGTGGTAGCTGGAGTGAGAACATAGACCCCTGGCCCAAACCTCCGTACCAACCCCATCATCCTGATCGTATCGAACGTAAGAGCGATGGGCACAACTGTCCTCTCAGCACCACGTAGAGCGTCGCCCAAACCCATTCCTAGAATGAGTCTAGTGATATAAGGGCCCGCAAATAGTAGACCCACTCTCGTCGAATGACCTTGGTACTGCAAAACATCTGCTAGAATGCACCCTAAGTGAAGTGGTACATTGCGAGCCATGGAGTATATGAAAAGCAGATCCAGTCTGGTCAAAGCGGCTATATTATCTGCTCGATCTGTCACGGACCTGCTGATGACTGCGTGTACGTATCTGTAACTGAACCGGGACAAACTAGAAGCCTTCGATAATCCCGGTTCGTACTCCCCACGCCCACACAAAATCCTGTATGCATGATATGGTGTGACTGACACTTGAAAATATACTGGTAGTTGGCCATACTCCACGGTACCTGTATAAGCGACATCGTACAGGCCCGTCCTAATCGAAAACTCAGTGACACTCATAGAGAATGGATGTCCAAATGCCCGAAACTGTATCGCCTCTGTAGTGTCAACCCTCCCATGTAGCAATCGAAACTCAAAGGACGCTAAAACCTCTAGCGTAAGCGTGCGGTAAGCTGGTTCACTAATTGTCAGCAGCCTCCTCCAGCTTCCCACTGCCAGCATCTCATCAATCTCATTAATCACCTCATCACCCTGCTGAATCTGTTAAAGCACTTGTAAATCCGCAAAGCAAGTCTGACCAAACCCGAGTGCTGAAAGTCTCTCGAAGCGAGCCTGATGCTCGGGGTTCGAGAATTCCATATGTATCGGCTCGGGTGAAGTAAGTCTGAGGCGCTTAACTTCGTTCTTATTCACTCGAGGTGCCATAACTAGAGTGCAAAACATGAAAAACAGTAAAAAATCTCAGAAGCAATATACTGCAGAATTCCACACGGGCCTGTGGATATTACCCACGCCCGTGTGGCTCTGCAGAGCGTGAAACTCCCTCATGGGTGCACAACAAATCTTAACAATTCAATTGTAAAATCACTTCTAACTGGTTACTACACATCAATCATGCATGAAAACTCGCATTTAAAAGCATTCAACCCGTGAAAAACCTTAATTGGCGAAGAAAAGAGGATAAAAGGATTACCGAAGAGATGAATATGAAAACTTCTGAAATTCGGTAAGATTAGCGAAGAAAATTCCTCCAAATAGCGACGAAGGGTCGAAAGATAATCGGGAACCATTTTTCGGCGATTGGAGATGAAGAATGAGACGGATCAAAAGGTTTTTAAGGAGAAAATCGCGTCTCTTGGAATTCTGTGTATCCCCACGGGCGTGTGGAAATTACCCACGCCCGTGCGCCTCACTTCGAGAGCGCCACAGGGGTGTACTCACGTCCCTGTGCCTTCTCGGGAAAATGCTCTCTTGACTCTGACTGATCTCACACGGGCGTGCGGAAAATACCCACGCCCGTGCACCAGATCCACGGGGGCAGACACACGCCCCTGTGGCTTCCCTGGTCATCTGAGAAAAATATCAAGTTGCCCACACGCCCGTGCGGAAATTTCCCATGGGCATGGGCATTCACAGGCCTCAACTCACAGGGACGGCCCCACGCCCCTGTGTTTTCTCGGGACAGAGGGAGCAACCTGCAGAGTTTCGCACGGGCGTGCGGAAATTACCCACTCCCGTGCGTGGTTCACAAGGTCATCCACAGGGGCGAGTCCACGCCCCTGTGTATTCTCGGAAAAATCTGCCCAACTCTGCAGGAAGGCACACGCCCGTGTGGAAATTACCCACGGGCGTGCGCCAGTCGCATGGTCATCCACAGGGGCAGCTGCACGCCCCTTTGCCCTCTCTGGAAGAGTTCACAGTACACACCCACGGGCCTGTGGAATTTCCACATGCCCGTGTGTTTTCTCTGGATGACTTAGAAAAACCTGCAGGCTCTGCAGAACTAGCCTGAACATGTTTACACACTCAGAGCCTGCCCTATTGTGCAAAGTATACCATATAAAAACATAAAATAGAACTCAAATGACCAAACTTCGCCAATTCTCAACAAAACATACAATGAATTCTTTTAAAAACCCACAATAAAATCGCAGCACAAGCACTCAAAAATTTAAACACCAACACTTAACAATTTATTCATGCAAACAAACTAAACTAAAAGTACGAAAACAGTAAACACTTGGGTTGCCTCCCAAGAAGCGCTTGTTTAATGTCACTAAGCTTGACGTATCTTTCTTACCTCATGGGGGTTCATGAATGAAGGTTGCCCTCTTACCCATAACTTAAAAGCATGATGAGCAAAGTCTCTTGAGGGTAGAGGGTGTACTATCGGGCTTCAGACCACCTAGCAATTGTTCGTCCAACTCCCTTGGCTCATGTATGTCTCCAACAGTCTTGGGGCGTTTTCGGTGGCGTCTTCGAGCCCTCTTCATTTTCCGAAGCACCTTCTTCAAGATTCCCGGGGTAGATGTTTCCTCTCCGGTCGAACCAAGCATTAGTACTTCTTCATTGCTCGCCCCTTGGTCGAACAAACCTTCATACGGATCCGGGTTGAACATTTCCTGTATATATTCATCAACAATCTCATTAGTAGTGTCTAGAAAATACAAACTGTCATCAAAATCGAGAGAATGCCGCATGGCTTCAGCAAGGCGGTAAGTGAGCTTATCGTCTCCGATTCTCAACGTGAGCTCTCCGCCGTCCATGTCAATCAATGCTTTGGAAGTCCGCAAGAACGGTCTCCCAAGTATCAAGGGTACATCTGCATCCTCATCAACATCTAGCACTACAAAGTTAACCAGAAAAATATACTTGTCCACCTTGACAAGTATGTCTTCAATGATGCCTCTCGGATGTCGTACCGTTCGGTCCGCCAATTGTAAAGTCATCCGAGTAGGTTTAGGCTCACCCAGGCCTAACTTTTGGAAGAAAGTATATGGAATGACGTTGATACTTGCCCCTGTATCCGCCAATGCCATCTCCTCACCTAAGTTGCCGATGTTACACAGAATGATGAAACTTCCCGGGTCTTTCTTCTTGTTCGGCATGTTCTTTTGTAACACAGCCGAGCATGAAGCATCAAGCACTACTGAAGCACTCTCCTCCAATTTTCTCTTGTTGGTCAATAGGTCTTTCAGGAACTTTGCATACTTAGGCATTTGAGCCAAAGCCTCAACAAAAGGAATGTTGATGTGGAGTTGCTTGAACAAACTCAGGAACTTCTTATACTGGTCATCCCCTTGATCATTCTTTACTCTAGAGGGATAAGGGATTCTTGGCTTGAAAGATGGGGGTGCCACCTCTTTCTCTTTGTTTACTCCCTTCTCAACCTCTATGACCTCGGGTGCGTGTTCTTTCGGCTTTTCACTCGGAAGCCGCCCTTCAACCTCACGACCACTTCTTAAAGCGATCGCCTTCACATGTTCTCTCGAGTTGGTTTCCGTGTTTCTTGGTAAACTTTCATGTGGCCTTTCAGAAAAAGATTTCGCAATTTGCCCCACTTGATTTTCAAGGTTGTGCAAGGAGGCGGTGTGATTGCGAAGTGTAGCCTCGACTGATTCAAACCTTGTATTTGCCGATTGAACAAATCTAGCCAAGTGCTTCTCCAAATCCGTTATTCGGGTTTCCAAACCTGAAATTCTATTTTCCACTTGAGGGGCTTGTTGTTATTGCTGGAACCTCGATGGCCCCATGGTCTTCTGTGGTCCTTGATAACTCCATGAAAAGTTGGGATGATTCTTCCAACCTGAATTGTAGGTGTTACTGTATTGATTCCCTTGAGGTCTCATTCCATTACCTACAAAGTCAACATTCTCAACTAAAGAAACATCACCAATGACAATTGGGCATTCGGAAGGTGCATGTCCTCCACCACAACAGGTGCAATTGGTCACGGCCGCCACTCTATTAGAAGCTATAAGATCTAGCTTCTTACTCAAACTCTCCACTTGGGCCGCCAATGAAGTTACCGCATCAATATCATGGAGACCGGCCACCTTTTTTTTTCTCTCTAGCGTTCCACTGGTAGCTATTTAACCCCATTTCCTCAATCAATTGACGAGCCTCGTCGGGGGTCTTGCTACCTAAGGTACCTCCTGCCGCCGCATCCAAGAGTTGCCTTGTACTCAGGTTCAAACCATTGTAGAAAGTTTGAACAATCATCTACTCCGGGAATCCGTGTTGCGGACACTTGCGCAGGAGTTCCTTGAACCTTTCCCATGTCTCAAATAGAGACTCCAATTCCAACTGCATAAAGGATGAGATCTTATTCCTAAGCTTTGCTGATTTTCTGGGAGGGAAATAACAGTCTAGAAAAGCTTCTACCATCTCCTCCCATGTAGTGATTGATGCCCTAGGTAATGAGTATAGCCACTGCTTTGCTTTCCCCTTTAAGGAAAATGGGAAGGCTCTCAATTTGATGGCATCATCCATCACACCATTTATCTTCAGCATGTCACACACCTCGAGGAAGCTCTCTATATGACTATTTGGATCCTCATCGGCCAAACCATTGAATTGTGCGGACTGCTACAGCATATGGATGAATGCCGGCTTTAGCTCGAAATTCTGAGCTGTAATTGGGGGACGCACAATACTCGATTGTGTCCCCAACACTGAAGGTCTGGCATAATCGGATAGTGTCCGTTGTTGCTCATTTTGTTCTGCCATGTTGTTAGATCCTTCTACTTCCAAATCAGCTGGATTAGGTTGTTCTTGTACAGGTTCTTTCCCTTTCCTTCGAAGTGTACGTTCAAGCTCAAGGTCTCCTGCAATCAATATTGATGGATTCCCTCGGGTCATAACCTGGAGCTACACCAAAAGTAAAGAAAAATAAAATCAGAATGATGATAGAATAAGAAGATATGAAATAGAATGAAGGGTAAATAGCTAAGAAAACAAAGTGCAAAGTATCTCTAAACGCCTAGCTCCCCGCCAACGACGCCAAAAACTTGACAAGTTCCCCTTGCTTATATCCCGTAAGTGCACGGGCTTGTCGAAGTAATAATCCCGGGTGAGCGGGGTCGAATCCACAGGGAGTAGGGAGTGAAAATACTTAATTTGATTCTTAGCTATGTGGAAGATCAATTGTGATAGGTGTGAAATTGATTCAATTCTCAACAATAAAATCAACAAGTGAAAGAGCAAAAGTAAGAAGAGGGTAAAGCAATCGATAAAGATGGGGTACTCGGATAATGCTTCACCTAGGATAATCGCTTCAGGTGCAAGAACTCTCTATTATGCTTCCTAATCAATGCAATGGTGAGTCGTGGAAATCCTTAGATACATAGACCCAAATCTAAGGTCAACTATGCCTAACTCTATACATGTCCCGGAGGAGAAATCGAACAATCTCAACAACTCGCACTCGCATAGAGTTGCAATAAACTCTAGGGATTCCAAGTGATAAATCTCTTCCTAAATATAGACCTAACCCTTTGGTCCAAGCGGAAGGTCCCTAGCCACAATTAAGCCCTAGATACTAAGATCCTCTCAACGCTTCACTCCATTGCACACGCAACTAGGCCCCAGCAGAGGTTCATCCCTTAGACCACTCACTCTATTATGGCCGCAAAGAACTCAAGTAACGGAGGTAGAATCTATCACGCCGGAGGGGAAAGGGGACGTTCCTGTACCTCTCGACTCACCCTCTCAACCCTCTCCAACCTAGCTTTGTCTAACGCTCGTGGTGTGTCACTCACTCACAAGGTTATCAACAAGAACTCTCAACCCTAGTGTCACTCTAGGGGAAATGTTCATACAATCAAGCATTCAAGGTTAGAACTCACAATAAACATCAATTTATTGAAAGCATAATAAAGAAGTTCAATGAAACAAATACATCCTAGGGTTCACAATCATCCAAGTACCCACTAGGGGTTTAGCTCTCCATGGAGCTTAATACAATCAAAGAAATCGAATGTAAAAGCACTGAATCCATAAAGAAACCCCCTCGATGGTCGTGTCGATGGTCTTGTGGAGAGTCCTCTACTCATCGTCCAAAGATTCCTTCGTCCGGTATAGGATACGCCTCGATCGAAGCTCCCCTACCAACCTTCTTCCTAATGGAATCATGATGTTGGAGCCGTAGAAATTCTCCAAAACCTTGGCCAATATTCCTCGAAACCCTAGCCGAAGTCCTCTCACAAGTTGGGGAAAAGATGGAGAAAAGAATACCAAAATCGGTGCTGAAATCGGCTTTAAATAGGGCTGGAATCGGGCGACTGCATGGGCGTGTATGATGTCACACGCCCCTGTGGAATTTCCACACGGGCATGGATAATTTCCACACGACCATGTGGATTCTCTGTTTCTCAGGTTTCTCGGCCGGGCTGCTACAGTACTATGCCGGAAATACTCCCGAATTCCATACTTTCATTGGGGTAACGCAAATGGGCACACGTTTACGTCATGAATCACTTGCCTTTTCAATGATGTGTACATTGGTTTATCTCTTGTTCTTATATGCATAAATCAGAATGTTCGAGTGTGACTGCCTTTGTGCCCCTCCAAATGAATGTGCTCACTCGAATACGAGGAGGTTGGCACACACTCTAGCATCTCACATTTAACCTATGTCTTCGCGTTTGAACCTTAGCAAGATCTCCTCGAAAATAGGTGCATTATGATCCACATTGGCCTATTTCCTTCATACTCGGCCTCACAACCCTACATGCATAAAAGTAACATAAAAATACCCATATTAATGTAAAAACCTGAGAAACGTAATGCTCAACATAAGGAATGAACACTTCGCATTCATATCGCACAAGCACTTATTAGCCTCACAACCCTACCTGCAGCAAAATAATATAAAAACACACATATTACTATAAAAACCTGAGAAAAGTAATGCTCAACATAAGGAAAGAACGCTTCGCATTCATATCGCACAAGCACTTATCAAACTCCCCTACTTGTCCTTAAGAAAAAATTAAACATTCTGTGCATCAATGAAGAAAATATTGAAAGTGCTTGGTCTTAGGTTAACCAAAGTATACAAAGAGAGCATTCTACAAGTAAGAGAAATTTCAACACTAAATATGAAAGATCGAAGCTCTAGTTAAAAACTTGAATAAAAAAGGACACCAAACCCGAAATCGTGAAAGTGTGTGGACTAACTCAAGTCAACCCAAGGTATACTCCTCAAAGCTCTAAGTATAAGGGACTTATTTATCTACAGCAAGAAAGTAACAAAAATTTAAAGATGGTAGTAGCTTCACACATTCTCTAATGTAGCCCTTTCCCAAGCGGCCGCTAAGATGGCTTTCACACTTTCGAGGTGGTAGCTCTTTCTACCGGTGTGGTAGCTTTCACTCATCCTATCAGATAGCTCTTTCTCTCATTAGGGCATAACTAGTATCCGACTTATGAGAGTAGCTTCATACTACATAGGTGGTAGCTCTTTCCACCCAAATTGCAAAACAAACAAGAAAACTATTTTGTTCCTTCTTTTCATCATTCATTTTTTTTTTCAGAATTTACACAAGAAACAACTATAACTAGTCCCTTTAACATCGAACATGAGTTTCCAATAGAGTTTAAAGAATGAGTAGTGCACTGAGTGTAATTCGGGCAAAAAATCCTAAAAATTCAAATAAAACTAGAGCATGAAGATATTCAATGTTAAAAATTCTCCTAAACTCAAGAATACAATCATTGCAACTAAGGTGAACCGCCATTGGCTATGTGAACATGGATATCAATCAAGAACTATAAATAAGGATGTGTGCATTATGAATCTCCCCCCCCCACACACTTAAGTTGTACATTGTCCCCAATGTACACATGCAAGCTCACTCATAATGTATATCAATGAAAAATATATGTGGGAGAAGCAATCAAAACAATACTCCCCTGACTCCTAGTGTTGCGTTTGATGAAGCTAAATCCTTGGGAGTAGTGTTCCAACGGGTTATGAAGCTCACACGGTCAAGTGCCAAAGCATTTTGGCCATGCCCATGACAAAGTCCCAATTCCCATAATGACAAGACCATCTGCACGCATACACGTGGGGGTTCAGTAAAGCTCAATAAAACAAAAAGAACTCGAGTATATATAAAAGATAGACAATGAATACAACTCGAGATGAAAAATGAAAATAAACTCAGAAGGAGAATCCTTTCTGAGTGAACAAGTCTAAAATAAAATGCAAAATAAAGAAAATGCAGAAAAATAAAGTCAAATGTCTGTGTCACGCTCTGTCGGCTCCTCTGCTACTGCTGGTGGTGGGGAAACATAAGGTGGATCCACCGGTGCTGGTATAGGAGATGGGGATGCAGGAGATGCCGAGGGGGGATGAGGAGTCCTCGGTCGCAAGACAAATGAGGAGGCGACGTCTCACTCTAAGATCTACTGTAATACGTCGAAACGTGCCATGAACTCTGTATACTGAGCGGCTTGCATGGCCCTAATCTCGGCAATCTCTGCTCGAGCCTAAGCCACCTCTGTCCATATCACTCCCACAGTACTCTCGAGCCTCTCGAAGCGATCAAGGGCTTGAGATGGTGATAACATACGTACGGGAGGAGCGTCCTCTGCCGCCGAAGGTGCCTCGGTCTCCGTCGTTGCTGACTGAGGCTGGGGAGCAGGCTGGGAAGCCTCGGCATGATCACCCTCACCCTCAGCTCTCTCTGGAGCTGGTAGCACCAACACATAAACCCTTGTCCGAAGTCTATGGACAATGCCCATCAATCTCAGTGTCTCTAAACTCAGGGGGATAGGTATACTCGTCTTCTCAGCCCCACGAATCACATCCAAGAGACCCATGCCCATCACTAATCTCGTAATGTAGGGGCCAGAGAAGATTGCTCCCAGTCTAGCATAATGCCCCTGATGTCTGATGTACTCTGCCATTATGTGTCCTAAGTGAATCGGTACGCGCTGTACCATCGAGTACAAGTACACAAGTTTTTGTCGGCTCAGAACACCAGTGCTATCACCACGGATATTCATCGACCTACTCATGATGGCATGTAAATATCTGTATGCAGGCCGGGAAAGGCAGGTGGCCTTGGACACCCCCGGCTCGTACTGACCCTGAGCACATAGCACTCTCTAAGCTCTCTGCGGGGTCAAGGCTCCACGATAATCAGTCGGTAATTGAGAGTACTTCTCAGTGTCTATGAATGTCTCCTCATACAAGCCAAGTAGAACTGAAAACTGAGTAACACTCAAGCTATGGTGGTATCCAAATACTCTGAACTGAATGGCATCAATACTGTCAAAGCTCGAATAGGATCTGTCGAAATCCAGTGCCAGCTCTCGTATGGCTGGCTCTCTAATAGTCAATAACTGTCTCCAACCACATACCGATATGAGATCCTTGACCTCATCTGCCAACACGTCTCCTTGCTGCAGATCTCTCAGTATACTCGTATCAAGAAATCGAGTCTGTCCAAAATAAACTCTTGACAGCCGCTCAAAATGAACCCTGTGCTCCAGAATGGTGAAAATCATGTCCTCAGACTCAGAAGATGACTCATGCGGCCGCTTATCAGCTTGCTTCTTCGACCGGGGTGCCATAATCTATAAAATTTGAGAAGAAATCGGTCAAACAAGATGATAAAGCATTACTGCAGAATTCCATACGGTCGTGCGGAATTTCCGCACGCCCGTGTGGATCCACGGGGCGTGAAAAACCCTCACGGCCGCGCCTTAAAAAACCAAAAATAAATCTTAAAACTACTTCTAACTTTGTTCTAAACATGACTAATACTCCTAATTGAAAAAGTGAAGAGTGTCTGACAGGATTCATCGAATTAAATCATGAATTGATGAAGAAATCAAGAAAATAGAAAAAGAGGGCTCACCGACGAGTTGAGATGAGAAACTTAAGATTCGGCCAGAAAACCTCGCAATAACTCCACCAAATTGACACAAGGAAGTCAGGGAATGATGTGAGGGCATTCTCAGAGGAATAGAGGACATGAACAAGGAAAGAAATGACTCCTCTTTAAAAAGAAGTCGCGCCCCTTGGCGTTCTGGGCATCCTCACGGGCGTGCGGAAATTGCCCACCCCCGTGTGCCTCATTAAGAGAGCTCCACAGGGGCAAATGCACGCCCCTATGCGCACTCAGGAGAAACTCGCACAGTCTCTGAATGCCCCTCCACGGGCGTGCGAAAATTATGCACGCCCGTGCGCCCGACCAACAGGGGCAGGTGCATGCCCCTGTGACTGCTCTGGACATCCGAGAAAATCTCCTAAGTGTTCCGCACGCCCGTGCAGTAATTACGCACGGGCGTGGACATTCACAATCTGAACTCACAGGGGCAAGCGCATGCCCCTGTGTCTTCTCGGGATGGCGAGAGCTCCTCTGCAGAGATTCGCACGGGCGTGTGGAAATTACCCACGCCCGTGCGGTTTTCACAAGGTCTCCCACATGTGTGAGTTCATGACCCTGTGCGCTCTCGGGATAATTTGACAAACTCTGCAGGAAATCACATGTTCGTGCAGACATTACCCACCGGCGTGCGATATTCGCATGGTCGTTCACAGGGGTAGCCGCACACCCCTGTGCCTTCTCTGGATGAGCTCGCAATATAAATCCATGGGAGTGTGGAAATTCCACACGCCCGTGCGTTTTCACTAGATGACGTAGAAAAACCTACAGGCTCTACAAAAAGTTTCTGAACATGTTTACACACTCAGAGCCTGCCCTAGTATGCAAGTTTTACCAGTGAAAAACATGAAATAAAGCTCAAACGACACAACTTCGCCAATTCCACTTGAAAACACACGATGAATACACAAAGCCCACAAGAAAATCTCAGCAAAAGCATCTAAAAATCAAGACACCAACACTTAACAAATTATTCATGCAAACAAACTAAACTAGAAGATAAGAAACAGTAAATACTTGGGTTGCCTCCCAATAAGCGCTTGTTTAATGTCACTAAGCTTGACATACCTTGTCTTACCTCACGGGGGTACATGGAGGAAAAATACTTCTCTATTGTCACTACAAATCTCTCTGCCATAGTATGGTTTCAGCCTATGTCCATTCACCTTGAATGTGCCCTTCTCCGGATGGTTAATCTCAATGGCCCCATGAGGTGATACTTCGGTTATGGTATACAGACCAGACCACCTTGATATGAGTTTCCCCAGGAATAAACATAGACGAGAGTTGAATAGTAACACCTGATCGCCTGCTTTGAAGTCCATCGGAATCTTAATATGCTTGTTATGCCACTTCCGAATTCTTTTCTTATATATCCTTGCATTCTCATATGCCTTCATCATCCATTCATCTAACTCGTTGAGATGTAATATTCGTTGCTCTCCATATTTGCCCAAGTCAAAATTCATCACTTTAATTGGTCAATATGCTTTGTGCTCTAATTCCACCGATAAATGGCAAGATTTTTCCATACACTAAATTATAGGAGTGGTCCCAATTGGGGGTTTGTATGCTGTTCTATGAGCCCAAAGTGTGTCATCTAACCTTTCGGACCAATCTCGTTTCCCTTGTTCCACTGATTTGGTTAAGATTCTCTTGAGCTCTCTGTTTGTAACCTCCTCTTGCCCACTCGTTTGCTGATGGTAAGGAGTAGCAAGATGATAATGAACTCCATAACGCTTTAACAGTTTTGCCAATTGTGTGTTACAAAAATGGGTTCCCTGATCGCTAATGATAATTCTTGGAGTTCCAAATCGCGTAAATAACTTCTTCAAAAACTTAACCACAGTTCTTGCATCATTAGTTGGAAGAGCATGGGCTTCCACCCACTTGGAAACATAATCAACTGCTACCAGAATGTATTGATTGCCATTGGACTTTGGAAATGGTCCTATGAAATCAATTCCCCATATATTAAACACCTCGCAAAATTGCATAGGATTTTGAGGCATCTCGTTCCTTCATGATAAGTTTCCAGCCCTTTGACAACTATCACACCTTAAAATGAATTGATGAACATCTTAGAATAAGGTCGGCCAATAGAACCCAGCGGCTAAAACCTTCTCTGTAGTTCGACTTGATGCATAATGCCCCCCCACTGGGCCTGAATGATAATGTGCAATGATGTTCCAACCTTCCTCCCTAGAAACACACCTTCGCACCACCTGATCTGCACAAATACAGAACAGGTAAGGATCTTCCCAGAAAAAAAATTCTTAAGGTCACTGAAAAATTTCTTCTTCTGTTGAAAGTTTAAACCCTGCTTCAAAACCCTTCCTGACAGATAATTCACAAAATCTGTGAACCTTGGAATATGTTTTGATTCTGATTTCTGTACCCCATACAGATGCTCTACAGGGAAGAAAACATTAATTTCCTTGATTGCCGGTTCTTGCACCTCACAATCTTCTAATCTCGATAGATGATCTGTAACCACATTATCTGTCCCCTTTTTATATTTTATTTCCATATCAAATTCTTGCAACAACAATATCCACTGAATCAATCTCGGCTTCGCATCTGCCTTGTTCATGAGATAACGGAGTGTAGAATGATCTATGAATACTGTGACATTAGATAGGATGAGATATGGTCTGAATTTATCAAAAGCAAATACTACTGCTAAGTATTCCTTTTCAGTAGTGGTGTAATTCTCTTGTGCACTTGTAAGAGTCTTTCTAGCATAATAGATCGTTTAAAATTGCTTATTTCTCCTCTGACCCAAGACCGCTCCCACTGCATAATCACTAGCATCACACATTACTTCGAACGGCTCATCCCACTTCAGTGTTGTCAGGATTGGTGCTTGCACTAACTTTTCTTTCAGCACATTAAATGCATTCAGACAGTTGTTTTAGAAATCAAAAGGGGTATCCTTCTCCAAGAGTTTGGTCAAAGGTTGGGATATCTTCGAAAAGTCCTTAATGAACCTTCTGTAAAAACTTACATGACCCAAGAAACTGCGGATCCCTTTCACATTCGTAGGTGGAGGAAGCTTTTCAATTACCTCAATCTTCACCTTATCCACCTCCATACTTGCCTGGGAAATCTTATGTCCAAGGACAATGCCTTCTTGCACCATAAAGTGACACTTCTCCCAGTTGAGGATGAGATTCGTCTCTTCAAATCTCACTAATACTCTTTCCAAATTATTTAAGCAAGCATCGAAAGAGTCCCCGAACACTGAAAAATCATCCATGAAAACTTCCATAATATCTTTGAGAAAGTCATCAAAAATGGTCGTCATGCAGCGCTGGAATGTTGTAGGGGTGTTACACAACCCAAAAGGCATTCTTCTATAAGAAAAAGTACCATAAGGGCAAGTAAATATGGTTTTCTCCTGATCTTCTGGGGCTATTGGGATTTCAAAATATCCCGACATGCCATCAAGGAAGCAGTAGAAATGATGCCCTGCTAGCCTTCCAACATTTGGTCAATAAATGGCAAAGGAAAATGATCTTTCTGAGTGACGTCATTCAGTCTTCTATAGTCAATGCAAACTCGCCAACCAGTAACTGTCCTAGTTGGGATTAACTCATTCTTTTCATTCTTTACTACTGTCATTCCTCCTTTTTTCGGGACAACTTGGGTCGGGCTCACCCACTTGCTGTTGGATATGGGGTAGATGATTCCTGCATCCAAAAGTTTTATTACCTGCGCCTTGACAACCTCCTATATATTCGGGTTCAATCTTCGCTGAGGTTGGATCATAGATTTGTAGTCATTCTCCATTAGGATCTTATGAGTGCAGAATGATGGGTTTATACCCTTAATGTCAGAGATCTTCCATGCAATAGCTGATTTGTGCTTTTTCAACATGCTAACAAGCTTATCCTTCTGCTCCGCAGACAAGTTTGAAGCTACAATCACAAGGAGTTTAGAGTCCTCCATTAAGAATGCATATTCCAAATGTGCTGGAAGAGTTTTAAGCTAAAGTTCTGGTGGTTCAACAATTGATGGGCGCAAGCTGCCCTCCTTCAATCTATCAATCTCCTCGAAATCATTTCCCTCATGTTCACAGTTATTCCCCTCTTCTTCCACCTGGGTACCTATTTCTTTACAATCTACAACGGATATCAACGTGTCCATTCCACATAGTTCTGCTTTTGAAATAGCAACTCCCACTGAAAAGAGTTCTTGCCTTTGGTCTTGATAGGAAGAATCAAACTAAGCAAGGATTCTTTCTACACTTTCCTCCAACTGATCACTCATTGACACCGACATGGATCTATCAAACTGCTTTATCACATTATCTAATTCACAGTTTTGCCCTTGAATCCTGGCGATGTACTCTTTAATTGATTCTTCTACTGACTGTTGAGTTGTATTCCGCTCATGATGAGAATAGCACGGTATGTTGTGCAATGAAACTATTTGAACTTTCTGCTCCATGTTCTCAACCATTCTCATGATAGTGTCAAAGGACTCAAACATGTTAATCATTTTCTGCAATAAAAAAGAAATAAGGAAAAGTCAGAAAAATAATAGAATAAGAAGATATGAAATAGAATGTATGGTGAAATAGCTAAGAAAACAAAGTGCAAATTATCTCTAAATGCCTACTCCTCGGCAACGGCACCAGAAACTTGATAAGGTCCCCTTGCGTATATCCCGCAAGTGCACGAGTTTGTCGAAGTAATAATCCCGGATGAGCGGGTATCGAATCCACGGGGAGTAGGGAATAAAAACACATAATCCGCTTCTTAGCTATGTGAAAGATCAGTAGTGATAAGTGTGACAATGATTCAATTCTCAAAAGTAAAAACAACAAGTAAGAGAGCACGAGTAAAGGAGGAGGTAAGGCAATGGATAAAGATAGGGTACTCGGATAATGCTCCACCTAGGACAATTGTTTCAAGTGCAAGAACCCTCTATTATGCTTCCTATCCAATGCAATGGTGAGTCATGGAAATCCTTAAATACATAGTCCCAAATCTAAGGTCAACTATGCCTAACTCTATACATGTCCCGGAGGAGAGATTAGATAACCTCTCAACCTCTCACTCGGATAGAGTTGCAATGAGCTCTAGGGATTCCAAGTGATAAATCTCTTCCTAATTATAGACCTAACCCTTTGGTCCAGGTGGAAGATCCCTAACCACAATTAAGCCCTAGATACTAAAAATCACCTCAACGCTTCACTCCGTTGCAAGCGCAACAAAGCCCCAGCAGAGGGCCATCCCTTAGACCATTTACTCTATTATGGCCACAAAGAAATTGAGGAACGGAGGTATAATCTATCACACCGGAGGGGAAAGGGGATGCTCCTATAACTCTCGACTCACCCTCTCAACCCTCTCCAACCTAGCTTTGTTTAACGCTCGTGGTGTGTCACTCACTCACAAAGTTACCAACAAGAACTCTCAACCCTAGTGTCAATCTAGGGGAAATGTTCATACAATCTAGCATTCAAGTTTGGAACTCACAACAAACATCAATTAATTGAAAGCATAATAAAGAGATTCAATGTAACAAATACATCCTAGAGTTCACAAATACCCAAGTACCCACTAGGGGTTTAGCTCTCCATGGAGCTAAGTACAATCAAAGAAATAGAATGTAAAAGCAATGAATCCATAGAGAAACTGCCTCGATAGTCATGTCGATGGTCTTGTGGAAAGTCCTCTACTCAACGTCCAAGGATTCCCTTGTCCGGTATATGATACGCCCCGACGGAAGCTCCCCTACCAACCTTCTACCAAAGGAATGATGATGTCGGAGCCGTAGAACCTCTCTAAAACCCTAGCCAATACCTCTTAAAACCCTAGCCAAAACCCTCTCTCAAGTTGGGGAAAAGATGGAGAAAAGAATGCTGAAATCGGGGCTAAATCGGCTTTAAATAGGGCTGGAATCGGGAATCCACACGCCCCTGTGGGCGCCCCTGTGGAATTTCCGCACGGGTGTGGGTAATTTCCACATGCCCGTGTGGATTCTCTAGAATTGTGATTTTCGGCCAGCTGTGAATAGTGCTGCTGCAGCACTTTTGCTACAGTACTCTGCTACAGTACCTGGCCTAAATACTTCCCGAATCCATACTTTCATCATGGTGATGCAAACGGGCACATGTTCACGGCATGGATCGCTTTGCTTCTTTAATGACGGACAAGTTGGTGGAGATCTTGTTCTGTGTGCATAAGTCAGAATGCTTGAGTGTGACTGCCCTTGTGCCCCTCCAAATGGTTGTGCTAACTCAAATACGAGGTGGTTGGCACACACTGGTTTCTCACACTCGACCTATGTCTTCACGTTTGAACCTTAGCAAGATTTTCTCCAAAATCGGTGCATTATGATCCACATTGGTTTCTTTCCTTCATACTCGGCCTCACAACCCTACCTACACGAAAGTAACATAAAAACACATATTACTGTAAAAACCCGAGAAAAGTAATGCTCAACATAAGGAAAGAACGCTTCGCATTCATATCGCACAAGCACTTATCACAGGTCTTGCACTTGAAACATTAGTCCTAGGGGGAGCATTGTCCGAGTACCCCACTTCAATCGATTACCTTTCCTCTCACTTACTTGTGCCTCTCATTCTTGTTTTTTTATTTCTGTTTATATCACATATTATCAACACAATCGTTATTCATCTTCACTTGGTTAAGTAGCAATTTTGGTACTTTTATTCTCTACTCCCTGTGGATACAATACTAAGTGCTTGTGTGATAAGAATACAAAGTGTTGTTTCCTTATGATGAGCATTACTTTTCAGGGGTTTTAACGCTAATATGTGTGTATTTATGTTACTTTCATGCAGATAGGGTTGTGAGGCCGAATATTAGAGAAAGAAGCCAATGTGGATCGTAAATACATCATTTGGATGAAATCTTGAGAAGATTCAAACGCGAAGACATAAGTCGGGTTCGAAATGCGGGAATGTGTGCCAACCTCCTCGTATTCAAGATAGCACAATGATTGGGAGGGGCACAAGGGCAGTCACATTCAAGCTTTCTTGCTTGTGCATGTATAGCAAGATCTCCAGCAACATGTCCGATATTGAAGAAGCAAACCGATTCATGATGTAAACGTGTGCCCATTTGTGTTACCTCGATGATAGCATGGATTCGAGAGAGTTTCAGGCCAGTACTGTAGAAGTATACTATAACAAAATACTGTAGTATTTCACTATAGCAGGTACTGTTCACAGCCGCCCGAAAATGAACAAAACAGAGAATCCACACGGGCGTGTGGAAATTCCACAGGCCCGTGTGAAAAATCCACATTGCCGCTCACATGGGCGTGTGGATTCCCGATTCCAGCCCTATTTAAGGCCGATTTCAGCTCCGATTTCAGAATTCTTTTCTCTATCTTTTTGATAAGTGCTTGTGCGATATGAATGCGAAGCATTATTTCCTTATGTTGAGCATTACTTTCCTCGTGTTTTTACACTAATATGTGTGTTTTTATGTTATTTTTATGCAGGTAGGGTTGTGAAGCCGAGTATGAAGGAAATATGCCAATGTGGATCATAATGCACCAATTTTGGAGGAAATCTTGCTAAGGTTCAAATGTGAAGACATAGGTCAGGTGTGAGATGCTAGAGTGTGTGCCAACCTCCTCGTATTCGAGTGGGCACATCTATTTGGAGGGGCACAAAGGCAGTCACATTCGAGCATTCCGACTTATGCACATAGAACAAGAGCTCCACCAACGTGTACACCATTGAAGAAGCAAGTGATCCACAACGTGAATGTGTGCCCGTTTGCGTTACCCCGATGAAAGTATGGAATTCGGGAGTATTTCTGGCAGAGTACTGTAGCAGATACTGCAGTGAATCGCTGTAGTAAATCACTGTAGTGGTTACTGTTCACAGCTGGCCAAAAATCGCAAAAACAGAGAATCCACACAGGCTTGTGGAACTTATCCACGGCCGTGTGGAAATTCCACAAGGGTGCAAGTACCATCCACGCCCGTGTAGTCGCCCGATTCCAGCCCTATTTAAAGCCAATTCAGCCCCGATTTTGGCATTCTTTTCTCCATCTTTTCCCCAACTTGCGAGAGAGCTTCGGGTAGGGTTTCGAGAGGTATTGGCCAAGGTTTTGGAGAGGTTCTACGGCTCCGACATCGTGATTCCATTAGGAAGAAGGTTGGTAGGGGAGCTTCGATTGAGGCGTATCCTATACCGGACGAAGGAATCCTTGGACGATGAGTAGAGGGCTTTCCACAAGACCATCGACACGACCATCGAGGGGGTTTCTTTATGGATTTATTGCTTTTACATTCAATTTCTTTGATTGTACTTAGCTCCATGGAGAGCTAAACCCCTAGTGGGTACTTGGGTGATTGTGAACCCTAGGATGTATTCATTTCATTGAACTTCTTTATTATGCTTTCAATAAATTGATGTTTATTGTTAGTTCCAAACTTGAATGCTTGATTGTATGAACATTTCCCCTAGAGTGACACTAGGGTTGAGAGTTCTTGTTGGTAACCTTGTGAGTGAGTGACACACCACGAGCGTTAGACAAAGCTAGGTTGGAGAGGGTTGAGAGGGTGAGTCGAGAGGTACAGGAGCGTCCCCTTTCCCCTCCGACGTGATAGATTCTACCTCCTTTCCTTGAGTTCTTTGCGGCCATAATAGAGTGAATGGTCTAAGGGATGAACCTCCCCTGGGGCCTAGTTGTGCGTGCAATGGAGTGAAGCGTTGAGGGGATCTTAGTATCTAGGGCTTAATTATGGCTAGGGACCTTCCGCTTGGACCAAAGGGTTAGGTCTATAATTAGGAAGCGATTTATCACTTGGAATCCCTAGAGCTCAGTGCAACTTTATTCGAGTGTGAGGTTGAGAGGTTATTTAATCTCTCCTCCGGGACATGATTAGAGTTAGGCATAGTTGACCTTAGATTTGGGACTATGTATGTAAGGATTTCCATGACTCACCATTGCATAGATTAGGAAGCATAATAGAGAGTTCTTGCACTTGAAATGATTTTCCTAGGTGAAGCATCATCCGAGTACCCCATCTTTATCAATTGCCTTACCTCCTCCTTACTTTTGCTCTCTTACTTCTTGCTTTTAATTGTTGAGAATTGAATCATTATCACACTTATCATTGTTGATACTCCACATAGCTAAGAATCGAATTAAGTGTCTTTACTCCCTACTCCCTGTGGATTTGACCCCGCTCACCCGGGATTATTACTTCGACAAACCAGTGCACTTGCGGGATATACGCAAGGGGACCTTGTCACTTTTCCTTAACTTGAAAGAGGGTTGCAGCTAGGGTTTGGAGAGGTATTGGTAAGAGATTTGGAGAAGTTCTATGGCTCCGACATCGCGCTCCGTTTGGAAGAAGATTAGTGGGAGAGTTTTCATCGGCACCGATCCGGTGAGGTATATCCTAGGCTGGACAAAGGGACCCTAGGATGAGGAGAGGACTCTCCACAAGACCATCACCACAACTATAGAGGGGGTTTTCTATGGATTCTTTGCTTTTACATTTGATTTCATTGATTGTAATTAGCTCCATGGAGAGCTAAACCCCCTAGTGGGTACTTAGGTATTTGTGAACCCTAGGATGTATTCATTTCATTGAACCTCTTTATTATTCGTTCAATTAATTGATGTTTTATTTGAGTTCCAATCTTAAATTCTTGATTGTATGAATACTCCCTTAGGGTGATACTAGGGTTAAGAGTTCTTGTTGGTAACCCTTGTGAGTGAATGACACACCACGAGAGTAAGACAAAGATAGATTGGAGAGGATTGAGAGGGTGAGTCAAGAGGTAGGGGAGCATCCCTTTTCCCCTCCGGTGTGATTTATTCTACCTTCATTTCCTCATGTTCTTTGCAGTCATCGTAGAGTGAATGGGCTAAAGGATGACCTTCCGTTAGGCCTTAGTTGCGGGTGCAATGGAGTGAAGAGTTGAAATAATTTTAGCACCTAGGGCTTAAGTGTGGCTAGGGACCTTCCACCTGGACCAAAGGGTTAGGTCTACATCTAGAAAGAGGGTTTATCACTTGGAATCCCTAGAACTCATTGAAATTCTATACGAGTATGAGGTTGAGAGGTTATTTAATTTCTCCTCCGAGACATGCATAGAGTTAGGTATGGTTGACCTTAGGTTTGGGACCATGTATTTAAGGATATCCATGACTCATTATTGCATTAGTTAGGAAGTATAATAGAGGGTAATTGCACTTGAAATGATTGTTCTAGGCGGAGCAGTATCCGGGTACCCCATTTATATCGATTGCCTTACATTCTACTTTAGTTGTGCTCTCCTTCTTGTTCTTTTTTTTGGTTATTTCACATCTTGTCACACATATCATTGTTCATCTTTCACTTAGTTAAGAAATAATGTAAGTGTTTTTATTTCCTACTCCCTGTGGATACGATACCACACTCATATGTTATTTTATTACTTCGACAAACCCGTGCACTTGCAGGATATACTCAAGGGCGTTATCAATTTTTTGGCACTGTTGCCAGGGAGTAGGCATTTAGAGATACTTTGCACGTTGTTTTCTTATCTATTCATTCATTCATTCTATTTTACATCTTCTTTTATATCATCATTCTGATTTTCTTTTTCTTTCTTTTTGGTGCAGCTCCAGGTTATAACCCGAGGGAACCCCTCAATATTGATTGAAGGATATCCCAAGCTTGAATGTACACTAAGAAGAAAAGGGAAAGAACCTGTGCAAGAACCATCTAATCTAGGTGATTTGGATGTAGAAGAATCTGAAAACATGGTAGAATATAATAAGTAACAGCGGACATTATCTGACTATGGCAGACCTTCAGTATTGGGGACACAATTGAGTATTGTGCGTCCCCCGATTACAGCGCAGAACTTCGAATTAAAGCAGACATTCAATTTTCCGGTTGAAGAGAAGAAGGTGGCACCATCATCTTTCAACCCAAGAATCCCTTATCCCTCTAGGTTGAAGAATGACCAAGGGTATGCACAGTACAAAAAGTTCCTAAGTTTGTTGACAAGTTCCCCTTGCCTATATCCCGCAAGTGCACGGGTTTGTTGAAGTAATAATCCCGGGTGAGCGTGGTCAAATCCACAGGGAGTAGGGAGTAAAGACACTTAATTTGATTCTTAGCTATGTTGAGTATCAACAATGATAAATGTGATAATGATTCAATTCTTAACAATTAAAAGCAACAAGTAAGAGAGCAAAAGTAAGGAGGAGGCAAGGCAATCGATAAAGATGGGGTACTCGGATGATGCTTCACCTAGGAAAATCGTTTCAAGTGCAAGAACTCTTTATTATGCTTCCTAATCAATGTAATGGTGAGTCGTGGAAATCCTTACATACATAGTCCCAAATCTAAGGTCAACTATGCCTAACTCTATTCATGTCCCGGAGGAGAGATTAAATAACCTCTCAACCTCACACTCGAATAAAGTTGCAGTGAGCTCTAGGGATTCCAAGTGATAAATCGCTTCCTAATTATAGACCTAACCCTTTGGTCCAGGCGGAAAGTCCCTAGCCATAATTAAGCCCTAGATACTAAGATCCCCTCAACGCTTCACTCCATTGCACGCACAACTAGGCCCCAGCGGAGGTTCATCCCTTAGACCATTCACTCTATTATGGCTGCAAAGAACTCAAGGAATGGAGGTAGAATCTATCACGTCGGAGGGGAAAGGGGACGCTCCTGTACCTCTCGACTCACCCTCTCAACCCTCTCCAACCTAGCTTTGTCTAATGCTCATGGTGTGTCACTCACTCACAAGGTTACCAACAAGAACTCTCAACCCTAGTGTCACTCTAGGGGAAATGTTCATACAATCAAGCATTCAAGGTTGGAACTCACAATAAACATCAATTTATTGAAAGCATAATAAAGAAGTTCAATGAAACGAATACATCCTAGGGTTCACAATCACCCAAGTACCCACTAGGGGTTCAGCTCTCCATGGAGCTAAGTATAATCAAAGAAGTCGAATGTAAAAGCAATTAATCCATAAAGAAACCCCCTCGATGGTCGTGTCGATGGTTGTGTGGAAAGTCCTCTACTCGTCGTCCAAGGATTCCTTCGTCCGGTATAGGATACGCCTCGATCGAAGCTTCCCTACCAACCTTCTTCCTAATGGAATCATGATGTCGGAGCCATAGAACCTCTCCAAAACCTTGGCCAATGCCCCTCGAAATCCTAGCCAAAACCCTCTCACCAGTTGGGGAAAAGATGGAGAAAAGAATACTGAAATAGGGGCTGAAATCGTCTTTAAATATGGCTGGAATCGGGCGACTACACGGGCGTGTATGATGTCACACGCCCCTGTGGAATTTCCACACGGGCGTGGATAATTTCCACACGCCCGTGTGGATTCTTTGTTTCTCTGATTTCTCGGCCGGGCTGCTACAGTACTTGCTATAGTGTTTTGGTACAATAACCTGCTACATTACTCTACCGGAAATACTCCCGAATTCCATACTTTCATTAGGGTAACGCAAACGGGCACACGTTTACGTCGTGAATCACTTGCTTCTTCAATGATGTACACATTGGTGGATCTCTTGTTCTTATATGCATAAATCATAATGCTCGAGTGTGACTGCCTTTGTCCCCCTCCAAATGAATGTGCTCATTCGAATACGAGGAGGTTGGCACACACTCTAGCATCTCACACCTGACCTATGACTTCGCGTTTGAACCTTAGCAAGATCTCCTCCAAAATAGGTGCATTATGATCCACATTGGCCTATTTCCTTCATACTCGGCCTCACAACCCTACCTGCATAAAAGTAACATAAAAAACACACATATTAATGTAAAAACCTGAGAAAAGTAATGCTCAACATAAGGAATGAACGCTTCGCATTCATATCGCACAAGCACTTATCATTTGTTCAAGCAACTCCACATCAATATTCCTTTTGTTGAGGTATTGGCTCAAATGCCTAAGTATGCAAAATTCTTGAAGGACTTGTTGACTAACAAAAGAAAGTTGGAGGAGAGTGCTTCAGTGATCCTAGATGCTTCTTACTCGGCGGTGTTGCAAAAGAACATGGCGAACAAGAAGAAAGACCCGGGAAGCTTTATCATTCTATGTAATATTAGCAATTTGGGTGAAGAAATGGCATCGGCAGACTCAGGGGCTAGTATCAACATCATGCCATACACCTTCTTTCAGAAGCTAGGCTTGGGCGAGCCTAGACCCACTCGGATGACTTTGCAATTGGCAGATCGAACGGTGAGACATTCAAGGGGTATCATTGAAGACGTGCTTGTCAAGCTGAATAAGCACTTTTTACAGTTTGACTTTGTAGTGCTAGACATCGATGACGATGGGGATGCACTTTTAATACTTTGGAGACCATTCTTGCTTACTTCCAAGGTATTGATTGACATGGACGGCGGGGAGCTAACACTGAGAGTTGGAGATGACAAGCTCACATACCGCCTTGCTGAAGCCATGTCGCATTCTCTTAATTTTGATGATGCTTTGTATTTTCTGGACACTACTGATGATATTGTTGATGAATACATGCAGAAAATGTTTAATCTGGATCTGTATGAGGGTTTGTTCGACCGAGAGGTGAAAAACGAGGAAGTTATGATGCTTGGTTCGACTGAAGAAGTACCATCTACTCTAGGGATCCTGAAGAAGGTGCTCCGAAAGATGAAGAGGGCGAGGAGACGCTACCGGAAATGCTCCAAGGCTGTTGGAGACGCGCGTGAACTGAACAAATTGCATGCACCATTGATAGGTGGTCCCAAGCCCGATAACTCCCCCTCTACCTTCACGAGGCTTTGCTCTTCATACTTTCAAGCTATGGGTAAGAGGGAGACCTTCATTCATGAACCCCCTGTGAGGTAAGATGAGGTATGTCAAGCTTAGTAATGTTAAACAAGTGCTTCTTTGGAGGCAACCAAAGCTTTTACTATTTTCTTAGTTAGTAGTTTAGTGTTTGCATGAATAAAGTGTTGAGTGTTGGTGTCTTGATTTTTAGATGATTTTTCTGTGTTTTATTGTGGGTTTGTTTAATGTCATCGTGTGTTTTCATGTGGTTTTGGCAAAGTTTAGGTCGTTTGAGCTTATTTTTCATGGTTTGTCTGGTTAAAGTTACCTTGTAAAGCAGGCTCTAGGTGTATAATTGTGTTCAGAAATTTTTTGCAGTGCTGGTAAAATTTTTCTAAGTGTCCAAAAAACACACGCTCGTGTGTAATTTCTGCAGTGGCGTGCATTTTTGTTCATAGCTCATCCAGAGATGGCATAGGGGCGTGGCCTCGTCCTTGTGAGCGACTTTGTGATGGTCCACGCCCATGGGTAATTTCCGCACGGGCATGCGTTTTCCAGCAGAGACTTAGCAAATTATCCCGAGAGCACACAGGCGCGTGGACTCGCCCCTGTGGGTTAACTTGTAACAAATGCACAGGCATGGGTATTTTCCTCACGGCCATGCAGGTCGCTGCGGAAGAGCTCTCTCCATCCCGAGAAGACACAGGGGCATGTGCGTGCCCCTGTGAGTTGGGCCTGCAGATGTCCATGCCCATGCGGAATTTCCGCACGGGCATGTGAAATACTTAGCGATTTTTTCTCGCATGGACAAAGAAGCTACAAGGTGTGCAGCTGCCCTTATCGGTTGGGTGTACGGCCGTGTACATTTTCCACACACCCGTGCGAGAGCATTCAGAGACAGTGAGGGTTTTCTTGAGAGCGCACAAGGGTGTGCACCTATCCCAGTGAAGCTCTCCTATGGAGGCTCACGGCCGTTGGTAATTTTCTCACATTCTCCAGACGTCTGAGAGTACTCTCACACTTTTTCCCAACCTTGTAGTGCTGATTTGAAGGGGTTTTTGTTTGGTTTTCTAGCCGATTCATGTTTTCCCATTTCACATCATTGGTAAGCCCAATCTTTTGTTTTCTTCGTCAATTCTTGATTTTAATCGATGAAACTAGTGAATAATGCTTCGTTTCTGCAATTAGAATGATTATGCATGTTTAGAATGAAGTTAGAAACAATTTAATGGTGTATTTTTGGATTTTTGAGGCACGGCCGTGCATTTTTCCCCCGCCATGGATCCACACAGCCGTACGGAAATTCCACACGACCGTGTGGATTTCTGCAGCATTACTTAATTAACTAGTTTGATCAAATTTTTTTCAAATTTTGTAGATTATGCACCTTGGTCTAAGAAGCAAGATGAGAAAAAGCCGCGTGAGTCATCCCCTATTCCGAGGGCATGAGATTTGCTATCCCCGTGCACCAGGTGCATTTTGAGCATTTGTCGAGACTTCGGTTCGGACAGATTCGATTCCTGGGCACGAGCACATTGAGAGATCTATAGCAGGGCGATGAGTTCATAGATGAGGTCGATGATCTCGTTTTAGTGGGAGGTTGGAGGCAGTTATTATCGACTAGGGAGCCAGCCATTTGTGAGCTTACACTTGAGGACTTATCGTCATTCAAGTTTGATAGATCTTATGCAAGATTCGACAGTCTTGACGCTATTTAGTTCAGAGCATTTGGACATTACCATAGCATGAGCATTACTCAGTTTTCAGTTCGGCTTGGCTTATACGAGTAGGCATTTACAGACACTGAGGAGTATTCCTAGTTACAGACAGATTACCCTGGATCTCTGACTTTGTAGAGAGCTTATAGAGCATTGTGTGGTCAGGGTTAGTATGAGCCGGGGGTGACCAAGGCCACGTGCCTTTCCTAACCTACACACTGATATTTACATGGCATTCTAAGTAGGTCTGTGAATGGCCATGGTGATAGCACTGGTGTCCTGAGCCAGCAGGAGCTTTTGTACTTGTATTCGATGGTTCAGCGCATACCAATTCATCTAGGGTACATCGTCATAGAGTACATCGGACATCAGGTCCAGTATTCCAGATTGGGAGGGATCTTCTCAGGCCCCTACATTACAAGACTAGTTTTGGGCATGGGTCTCTTAGACGCGAATCGCGGGGCTGAGAAGACGAGTATACCTGCTCCCCTAAGCCTGGAGATAATGAGATTGATGGGTATGGTCCCCAGGGTTCAGATGGGAGCTTATGGCTTGGTTCTACCAGCTCCAGAGATAGCTGAGGAGGAGGGTGATGATGCGGAGGCTTCGCAGCCTGTTCCTGAGGCTCTGCTGACATAGATGAAGACTGATGCACCTCTAGTGGTAAAGGACCCACGCACAGTATGAATGTTTTCAACATCTCGATCCCATGATCGCTTTGAGTGGCTCGAGAATGTTGTGGGGGTGATACGGATAGAGGTTGCTGAGGTCTAAGTAGAGATTGCTGAGGTCCGGGCTGCACAGGCCATAAAGTATACAGAGTTCATGGTACGTTTTGACACGTAACAGCAGATTTTAGAGCGAGACATCACCTTGTCATTTGTCTTGAGGCTGAGGACTCCTTATAAGTATCTAAACGTAGGCGTTTTGATATATATATCGTATTCACTTTGCATGCATTTTGTGAGGTTTGATGCCCATTTTGCGCTTAATCATTTACTATTTGCTTTGTAGGGAATAAGGAAGCCATGGAGAATAAGAATATATCATTTGGGCGAAAAGGCAAGAAAACAGGAATTTCATACCACCCCCACACTACCCAGTATGGGGCCATATGCACTGTAGCAACGGAATGATTTGGAGTTGTCTGGCCAGATTTCCATAGTACCTAGTATACGGGGGCCATATGTACCCCGTATGAAACTCGAATCTAGGGGTTTTGAGTGTTATCAGACCCCCATACGACCCTTATACGGGCCGTAAGTCGTGGGGGATATAAATACTGACTTTTAGGGCAAAACAAATGGCTTTTTGGTGGGCTTATTTTGGGAGACCACTTGAGAGGCTTTGGGGGACCTTGGGAAGGAAAAGAAGGGCAAGGAAGCTATGAGATCATTCAATACCAAGGTCTAAGACTATCAAGGCAAGAAGGCAACATCATTCAAGGGGAGATCTACCACGATTTGAAGAAAGGAGACCCGGGGCTAGAGGAAGCATCATTCGGCATTCTTTTGGCGGGGGAAGCGTCATTCAGCATATATTCTACCTCCTCCTCCACGATTTCATCTGGGGAGTGTCACTTACGCTTTTCTTTTGTATTTCACTTGATTGTATTGCTTGTTGTGGGATGATGACACACTAGACCCTCAAGGCCACCTGGTATTGATGAACCTTGGGGGGTTTTATCATGTATCATGAGATTTAATCCATTGTTTTCATGCTAAGTGCTACACTGAGGAGAAATCGGTAGCTCTTTTATGAGTGATGCATGTAGATGTGAATTGCTCGTATGTATTAGATCATGAATGGATTAGAAGGGGATAATTGTATCATCACGCCGAGAAATCGGATGTTTGGTAGCCCTCCATGTAGGTTTAAGCCGAAGAAGAGTAGGCTTACTCCTAAGTGAGATTTCCTCGTACTTAATGCAATCATAGAATGTAGATTTGGAAGAAATTCCTATCTATGTTCGTATGGGATTAGGGTTCAATCGCCGAGAAATTGGGGTTGTTCTAATCTTGGAATCTCATGGTCCATCTTACCCTTGCATCTTTTATTCATCATCCATGTTTCATGATAACCCCTCAAGGGGATCCGCATCCATAGGCCTTTGCATTATATTGAGTTTCTTGCTTGCTTATTGCTTGTTCTCTCTAATTTGTTGATAATCTTGCTTTAGTTTTAATTGTACCTATGACACGTGTCTTTATATGCCTGTAAACCGCAAGTGCACGGGTGTCGAAGTAATAATTACCCCGGTGAGTGGGTAGTTGAATCCACAGGGAATAGGGCTACTAGTACTAACTTCTTCTCTAATTTCTAGCATAATGATAAATGGAAAGGTGTAGTGATCTAATGTGCGAAGAAATGAATACCGGCGACGAATATGTAAGGGTGAAATGGATGGAGATCTCAATCAGTAAAAGTGGGGTATTCGGGCAATGCTCCCCCTTTTATTCAGGTATTAGGTACCGAATGAGCAAAGTGTTTCTATGAAGAGTAAATTAAGTTGTGGAAATACAAATATTATCAGATCCGGCCTCCCGATCACCGATACTAGTCCCCTACGAGGTCCCGGTGGAGAAATCACTCAATCTCAACACCTCACACCACATATGACCGCAAAGCACTCTAGGGATTCCAAGAGGTGTATCCGATTCCTAAAGATTGATCCAACCCTAATTTCCGGCGAAGGATCCTAACCCCCTACAAGGTCCCGGCGGAGAAATCTCTCAATCTCACGCCTCACACCAAATATGGTTGCATAGAGCTTAGGGAAAGGAGATAGAATACACCAATCGGAGGGGGAAGGGTATGCTCTCTATCTCATGACTCATCCTCTCAACCCTCTTCAATCTTGAGGTTCTAACCCTAATGGAGACCTCTCTCTCACCAAGGTAACAAATCATGCAAACCAAATAACCAAAAGATCAATAAAGCAAGCAAGCATTAGACAATCAAGATTAAAACTTAATCAAACTCGGATTAAATAGAAACACTAAGCAAATCCACAAAAGATGAGAATCCTAGGGTTCACAAGCCCAAATACCCTCTAGGGTTTTAGCTCTCCATGGAGCAACATACAAAACACAAGATCAATGAATGAAAGTACATTAAAACCATTGAAATATACCCCCTTATATATGAACTGATGGCCTTGATGGAGAGCTTTGACGTCTTGAAGGACCAACTCCGAAGCTAGGTTCACCGGTGGCTTCCTTGATGCTATGATGGAGGAGGAATCGATCAAAGTTGGTGACGAAGCGCCTCCAAAGCTGCAAAGACCTCCTCTCCAAACTCTAGCCGTCTCACCCCTCAAGAGCCACACAAAAGATGAGAAAGAATAGGGCAAAATGACTATTTATAGGCCTTAGACCATGTCTGTCACGTGCCCCCGCACGTCCATGTGGATTTTCCACGTGCCCGCGCGGGCTGCAGGAATTTCCACACGGTCCCAACACTCTTCTCTTGAGGCCACATATCCGGGCACACGTCCATGTGGTAGGCTATAAACCTTTTCTTCATCGACGTATCTTTGATAAGTCTTGCAATCTTCACAAAGAGAAGTAATATGAAGATGTGGCTGCCTTTGTGCCCTTCCAACTAGTGAATTGACTTGAATATTCTTGGAAGTTGGCACACATCTCCATGTTTATTAACTCCTCTTCCGTCTTGGTCCTTGAATTGAACAAGAACTCCCAACATTGTGTCCTTAAAGCCTATCTTTGCTTCCTCTTTACTCTTCAAGGCATTCACAACCTATATGCATAAAAGAACACCAAATACACAATATGAGACATAAACTATGTTAAAAATGATGCTCAATGCATGTAAAACATATATAAAAATATGTCTACTCAAGCACTTATCAAACTCCCCCACACTTAAGTCTTTGCTTGTCCTCAAGCAAAATTAAACATTAAACTCATGGAAAGAAAAGAAAAGTGCTTGGCCTTAGGTCCACCAAACGAGTACAAGAATAAAATTCTACATTCATGGAGAGAGTAAAACACTAGACAAAACAATCAATGATCTAGCAAACAATCTAAACAAAAATGAAAGTGATAAAATCCAAATGCGTGTGTGTGTGAAAAACTCAACTCATGTCAACACTATGTCCACTACCAAGTTCTTATTAACATGGGACTTATTTATAAACACAAAGAATAGGTAGTAGCTTCACACAACCTCCAAGGTAGCCCTTTCCCAAGATGCCTCCCGAGTGGCTTTCACAATTTAGAGGTGGTAGCTCTTTCTACCAAGGATGGTAGCTTTCACACATCCCAGGAGATAGCTCTTTCTCGCATTAGGGCATAACAAGTATCCGACTTATGAGAATAGCTACATATATCATGAGTGGTAGCTCTTTCCACCCCCTATGTACAAACAACAAACAATTTCCAATTCTCTTTTTTCAAATTTTTCTGATTTTTTTTTCAAATAAAAACTAGCACACTAAAGTCCCAAACATAATGAACTAGAGTCTTAATAGGTCTAATGAGCGAGAAAAGTGCACAAAGAGCATGATAAAATCCAAGTTTATAATCTCCAAAAACTAAGAATTAAACTCTTAACCTTAAGGTGAACCTTCATTGGCAACAAGAGCATGCTCATGAAAACACAAGTAAAAGTCATGTATAAGGTAAACCCTCCCCCGCACTTAAGATGTGCATTGTCCTCAATGTACGCATGCAAGCACAATAAAAATAATAACAATGGAAGCATAATGTTTGTGGGAATGCAATTTAAACAATACTCCCCTGAACTCCTCATTAATCGATTAGTGAAGTCTAACTCATGGGCTTGTTGTATGGGTTGTGAAGCTCACACGACCATGTGAGAATATCACATGATCATGTCTATGACTAAAATCACCATCAACATCACTCTCAAGGCCATCAGCACGTAGACAAGGGGTTCAGTGAAGCTCAACAAAATAGAAAAGATGTACGAGTTCTTATAAGTAAACGCATGAAGCACAAACTCGCACTAACAAAACAAAACACAAAGTTAACTAAAGTCTAAAAGATAAAATAAATAAAAACTAAAAAAAAATGAAAACAAAAGTAAAGGAAACTAAAGAATCATGAGTGGGACGCCTCAAGCATTGATGTCCTCTTCTGATGCTGCCGGTGTGCCAAAAGAATGTTCTCATCCAAGGTTAACCGTATGAAATCAAACCATTTCGGAACAAGTTTTTTGGTCCTTGGTGTCATACCTGCAAATAAAGCTTCAAAAGAAGTCAGTTAAGCATGAATTTGATGAGTACAGGGCTCCACGTTGGCGTGGAGGGCAAGCCAAGCACTTTTCTGGCGTTATTAGGTGCATTTCTAGCCCATGCAGGCATGTGGGAAAGCCACGCGCCCGCGTTCTGGTCTCAGCCAGGGCGCCACGCGAATGCGTGGCGCCAGCCCGCGTTGCTGGCCAGCCCACACGGGTTCGTGGGCTGGCCGCGTGCCCGCGTGGGCGCACGGTTTGGCCTGGCAACAAGGCCACGCGGTCGCCTGGATGCTCGGCCGCGCGGTACCAGCCCACGCGGGCACGTGGGCTGGCAGCAGCCGAACGGTACCGGCCGACCCCAGCCGGCACGTGGGCGCAGCCGAACGGCTCGTAGGCCCATGAGAGCGTGTGGGCCGGCCACGCGCCCGCGTGGGCGCCCAACCATGGCCAAGAAGCCATGATTGGGCTCCAACGCTTCCAAAAATTTTTGATCCATACATTCTAAAGTGTTTCTACAAGATTTTCCATGAAAAACAACACTTATAAAACAATAAAACTTCATGGATTGGCAAAATAAGTGCATGGAGAAAATGGGAGAAGATGAAGCTTACTGGTGCAAATTGATGAAGGAAACTTTATGCAAATGCCGGCAGAACACTTTTTAAATCTCAAATGAGTTAAAGAAACTTAGTTTTGTGCTCAAAAGTTCAGATTCTTGAAGATGGAGAAGTGGGACATGAAGAGTGTAAGTGATGAAAATAATGAAAAGTGACCCCTCATATTCTTATAAGCCACATGGGGGTGTGTGGAAATTCCACGTGACCGCGTGAGCTGGAAAATTTCAACAGACAATTCTTGCAAGGCTCCAAACTTCAAATTAACACTAATTTTTCAACTATAAACATGAATTACACCCTAAACCATGCCACATACACGAAAATCAATTTAAATCACCAAAACTTTTCCA
This sequence comes from Dioscorea cayenensis subsp. rotundata, assembly GCF_009730915.1. Classification (NCBI taxonomy): domain Eukaryota; kingdom Viridiplantae; phylum Streptophyta; class Magnoliopsida; order Dioscoreales; family Dioscoreaceae; genus Dioscorea; species Dioscorea cayenensis. The sequence goes on along the minus strand of NW_024087042.1, from coordinate 50,629 downwards.
TGGAAACTTCAACACCAAAAAAAAATTCATCAAAGCACCCACTCATGAATTTATTAATGCAGAAATGAAATCTAAACTAGAAAACTTTTAAAAACTTGGGTTGCCTCCCAAGAAGCGCTTGTTTTACGTCACTAAGCTTGACGTACCTCTTCCTTACCTTATGGAGACTTGTAAAAGTGTGTTCCTCCCGACTAGACATTGCATAGCTACTTCCTTTAAACAAAGAATCTAGTTGTCGGGGTGGAATATTAATTGGAGAGTCCAACCATCTTACTTTTGGCCTCCAAGGAAACAATTTTGGTTGGGAATTGTCCAAGCTTAGCATAGGTGGGTCATTGGATGCCTTCAATCTCCTACCCACATCTTTTTCCCTTCCCAAAGTCTCTTTCTTGCATTGTAAGAGTTGATCAATCCCAAAGAGAAATGCTCGTTCTATTACCTTGGGGTTTGCTTCTTCTTGTGTATTTTCACCTTGAAAGGAACATGAGACTAGCAAATCCCCTTGAAAATTTTCTCGCTCACAAGCATAATCTTTATTCACACAATCCAAAATCTCAAAATGATATTCAACTTCTTTCTTTTCATTTTCTACACCAATGTATTCAATTTGCCCAATGTCTTCAATTGTGCTCATGGCCTCATCATGTCCCGGAGACACTTGCCTTGCTTGTTCAAATTCTTCTTTTTCCTTAGCAAGCATGTCCAAGATCTCTCCTAATTGATGCTCAATGTTTTTGATGGAGACCTCGTGACAACTTAATGTGGCCTGAATATTTTGGGAACGGGCATCGGTTACTTCAATAAATCTCGGTAACACTCTTTCCAACCGAAGTACATCATCTCAACTTTCTCATCCAATTGAAGTTCTTGTTGAGGTGTTTCCCATTGTTGTCCATCAATATCCCATAAGAGATTTGGGTAGCTCCTTCGAGTTGGATGATATGTTGTGCGACATGGATTGTATTGTTGATGAACACTAACAAGTCGATCAATTTTTCTAGTGACAGCATCAACCTGTGAACATAATTCTATAAGTGGATCAATCATCATTCAAGTTCCATGCAAGAAAAAGTAAATATGACAAAATAAAACAAAATAGAACGGTGAAAGAAGATAAAGTGAAATAGATAAAAACAAAATAAAAATCGATGAGAATGATGGAAGAAAAAGAAAGTGTGGAATAGACAAAATAAAGAAAAAGATAAGTGGCTAGAGCAACAAAGTCCCAGTGTTCCTAGTATCCTGTTCCTAGGCAATGGCGCCAAAAAACTTGACAAGCGTCCGTATATGCATGTAAAAAGCAAGTGCACGGGTGTCGAAGTAATAATTACCCCGGTGAGTGGGTAGTCTAATCCACAGGGTACAGGGCTACTAGTACTAACTTCTTCTCTGCTTTCTAGCCTAATGATAAATGGAAAGGTGTGGTGATCTAATGTGAGAAGAAATGAATACCGGAGACGAATATGCAAGGGTGAAATGGATGGAGATCTCAATCAGTAAAAGTGGGGTATTCGGGCAATGCTCCCCCTAGGATTCAGGTATTAGGTACCAAATGAGCAAAGTGTTTCTATGAAGAGTAAGTTAAGTCATGGAAATCCAAATATAATCGGATCCGGCCTCCCGATCACCGATACTAGTCCCCTACGAGGTCCCGGTGGAGAAATCGCTCAATCTCAACACTTCACACCACATATGACCGCAAAGCACTCTAGGGATTCCAAGAGGTGTATCCGATTCCTAAAGATTGATCCAACCCTAATTTCCGGCGAAGGATCCTAATCCCCTACAAGGTCCCGGCGGAGAAATCTCTCAATCTCACGCCTCACACCAAATATGGTTGCATAGAGCTTAGGGAAAGGAGATAGAATACACCAATCGGAGGGGAAAGGGTATGCTCTCTATCTCATTACTCATCCTCTCAACCCTCTTCAATCTTGAGGTTCTAACCCTAATGGAGACCTCTCTCTCACCAAGGTAACAAGTCATGCAAACCAAATAACCAAAAGATCAATAAGGCAAGCAAGCATTAGACAATCAAGATTAAAACTTAATCAAACTCGGATTAAATAGAAACACTAAGCAAATCCACAAAAGATGAGAATCCTAGGATTCACAAGCCCAAATACCCTCTAGGGTTTTAGCTCTCCATGGAGCAACATACAAAACACAAGATCAATGAATGAAAGTACATTAAAACCATTGAAATATACCCTCTTATATATGAACTGATGGCCTTGATGGAGAGCTTCGACGTCTTGAAGGACCCACTCCGAAGTTAGGTTCACCGGTGGCTTCCTTGATGCTATGACGGAGGAGGAATCGATCAAAGTTGGCAACGAAGTGCCTCCAAAGGCGCAAAGACCTCCTCTCCAAACCCTAGCAGTCTTAACCCTCAAGAGCCACACAAAAAATGAGAAAGAATAGGGCAAAACGCCTAATAATAGCCCTTAGACCGCGTCTGTCACGTGCCCCATGTGCCTATGTGGATTTTCCATGCCCCCGCGTGGGCTGCAGGAATTTCCAGGCGGGCGCGTGAACATTAATTTTGCTATAGTGAAATTGTTACCGTTAAATTGCTACAGTACATTTCACAAAACGTTGTCCCAACACTCTTCTCTTGAGGCCACATGTCCGGGCACACGTCCATGTGGTAGGCTATAAAACTTTTTTTCATCGACGTATCTTTGAGAGGTCATGCAATCTTCATAAAGAGAAGGAATATGAAGATGTGGCTTCCTTTGTGCCCTTCCAACTAGTGAATTGACTTGAATTTTCTTGGAAGTTGGCACACATCTCCACGTTTATGATCTCCTCTCGTGTCCTGGTCACTGAATTGAACAAGAACTTCCAACATTGTGTCTTTATAGCCTATCTATGCTTCCTTTTTACTCTTCAAGGCATTCACAATCTATATGCATAAAAGAACACCAAATACACAATATGAGACATAAACCATGGTAAAAATGATGCTTAATGCATGTAAAACATATATAAAAATATGTCTACCGAAGCACTTATCAACCTAGTAGAGTAAATTCCCTCACTTGAGATCTTAGGCAAGATAATAGGTCGAGAAGGAGTAATAGGAGATCCTTAGCCCCGTGGAATACGATCTTCGTGTCTTCACACGAGGTATTACTTGGCGATCCCGTACACTTGCGGGGAAGCAATCAAGTTTTTGGTGCCGTTGCCGGGGAACTTTAAGGAATTCTAGGAAACTCTTAGATTATTACCCTAGCCATTCAATTCTTTACTCATTTGTTATTGTTATTTTTCTTTTCCTTTGATCTTAACTTTCTATCATCTTTCTTGGTTTTGCAAGTACTATACATGACACATTCAAATCCATCGACCTTGATTACGATGGATAGTGAGATTGAAAGAACTTTACATCAGAAATTAAGAGAAGTTGGTGAAGGGTCGGGTACCCAGAACATTGAAATTGAAGATAGAGAGTCTTCAATCATGACCGAAGAGTGACGCACTCTATCTGAGTATAAAAGTCCCCAATTCACGGGTGATAAGTTTAGTGTTCAAGCACCATCCGTGGCATCCAACAACTTTAAAATTAAAGCAAGTGTAATCGGCATGGTCCAGAACTCGGTTCAATTCAATGGTCTTGCAAATGAAGATGCACATGACCACCTTTCCCGGTTCCTCGAAATTTGCTCTATATTCAAGATTAATGGGGTGTCGGACGATGCTATCGGTTTGAGACTATTTCCATTGAGTTTGTGAGATGGAGCTTATCATTGTCTTACATCATTGTCTCCGGGGTCTATTAAAACATGGAAGGATATGGTTGAGAAATTCCTTGGGAGGTATTTTCCGCCAAGCAAAGTGCCAAAGTTGAGACAAGAAATTTCAGCCTTTAAACAAGGGGAGTCCAAAACATTGTTTGAAGCCTATGAGAGATTCAAGGACCTCCTTAGAAGATGCCCCCATCATGGTTTTGCCTCATGGATGCGAGTACAAATCATTTACAATCGGCTGAATTATGCTACTCGCCAACTTATTGATGCCACAACGGGTGGTTCCCTTAGCAACAAGTATCCTTATGAGGCCGAGCAATTACTTGAGTCTATGGCGAGTAATGAATCACATTGGGCCTTAAGAGGATCTTCACAAAAGATTGCTGGGCTTTACGAAGTGAGTAGCAATGATGCCTTGGCCGCAAAGGTTACCTCAAAAGCTTGAATTTCTTATGGGCAGTAGTTCGAGGCCAGAATCAGTGTTGAGTTGTAGTACATATAGTGGTGGGCATGGTGCAGCCCAATGTCCTATTGCTAGCTCCTCTGTTGCTTCCATTGAGAATGTCGACTATATTGGGGGACAACAAAATCAAGGGAACCCGTATAACTCAACTTACAATCCGGGGTGGAAGAACCACCCAAATTTTTCATGGACCCAAGGCTAACAACAAAGAGCTGCACCACCTCAAGGATCTCAATTTCAACAACCGGCCTTTGAGAAGATATTTACTGCTGAAGATGTCCTTGCCAAGTTCATGCTCAGTACTAATGACAGGTTCAATAGCCTAACTAGTAGCATGGACGCACAATTTGGCAAGGTGAATGCTCAGCTCACTCAGCACGCCGAACAGTTCAGTGAGATAGGTTCAGTCTTGAGAAACCTACAAGCTTCGGTAAAGTCACTTGAGCATAGAGTACGGGAACTCGTGAAGGCAAATTCTGAACGTCATCTAGGGTGCTCTTAGAAGCGGGAGGCAAGTGGAGACAAGGGTTGAAGTTGACCCAAGTGTCAAGAAAAGTGGGGTAGCCTTTGGGGAAGACCCCAAGCTAGTTGAAGAAAGTAGTGAAGCCAAAAATCAGGGAAGAAATGACAAGCCGAACAACAAGGACCGTCAAAATCATCTGAGTACAAATCTCCAATCCCTTATCCAACCAGATTGAAGCATGACAAGAAGGATGTTCACTTCAGAAAATTCATCAACGTCTACAAACAACTCCACTTGAACATCCCGATAGTTGAAGCATTGACTCAAATGCTGAAATATGCCAAGTTTTTAAAAAAGCTCCTCACAAACAAGAGAAAGTTGGAGGAAGAAGGCATGGTTGCACTTACGGGGAATTGTTCGGCTATTTTAGAAAAGAAACTCCCACAAAAGTTGAAAGATCCGGGAAGCTTCATTATCCCATGTATGCTTGAAGGTGGAGTCCAAGAAAATGCTCTAACGGACTCGGGGGCTAGCATAAACGTTATGCCCCACACCATGTATTTGAAACTTGGCTTGGATGAGTTAAGGCCCACGAGGATGACCTTACAACTAGCGGATCAATCAACACAGAAACCTCGTGGGATTGTTGAAGATGTGATTTTCCGAGTGGACAAATTTGTTTTTCCTGTGGATTTTGTCATCATGGACATCAATGAGGATGTGGAGATACCACTGATTCTTGGCCGACCATTCCTTAGCACCTCAGGTGCTCTAATTGATTTAAAAGGAGTGAAATTAATGTTAAGAGTCACAGAAGAGAAAGTGGTGTACACTTTGCCGGCTGCTATGAAACATTTCTTAGATCATGATGACACACTTTACTTCATTGATGAAACTGATAGGTTAATTTCTGATTGTGTGCAGGAGGTACTATCGATAAACCCTTTAGATGAGTATTTGGGAGAGTTGGAGAGTGAAGAACAGGAAGAACCTCACTACCATCCTCAGATTCGCAACTTGAAGAAACCAAAAGAGAAGGTAACCTGTACCAATGCTAAGGAAAAAGAGAAAAAAGAATCATTAAGTATGAAGGGAGATTCATGGGAGACAAAAGAAAAAGATCAAGCTTCATCATCCCACAACTCAAGTGGGAAAGGTAAATTTTTCACCCTTCTCTACTCATGAACAATTTGATGTCTTTTCCATGTTGTCACTGAATTTACCAGGAAGAAACAACACTCCAAGAGAAACCGGGGGTGGCTTCAAACTCTTTGAGCCCCCATGAGGTAAGGAATGATGTACGTCAAGCTCGTGACGTTAAACAAGCGCTTCTTGGGAGGCAACCCAAGCATTCGGGGGTGTTTTCTTTCATTTTTCATATTTTATTTTCTAGTTCATTTCACTTTTCGTATTTCTTAGACTTGTGTTGCTTTTGAATAAGTTCATGCTCTCACACTTGGCACATTGCTCTTGTCATTCTAATTGTGGTGTATTTGTGCAACTTCTTGAGAAACTCATGTTCAGGTGTTAATTCATGTGCTAGATCATCATTTTATTCATTTCATTCATTTTTGGAGAAGACCTCAACCTTGCCATACCATTTGTACATCATTTAAAGCAGATTTTTGAAGTTTCAGGCGAGTTTTAAGGTCCTACGGCCATACTGGGGCGTATGGGGATCATCTGAGATGAACACAGAGTAAAGAAGAGGCTCTGTGCCATCCCAGACGAGTCCCATACGGCCTTATCTCTCGGCCGAGAGAGGCCAAACGGCCCAGAGGGCCCCCCATACGGGGCCATGTGGGGGCTGTCTAGGGCCGGCCTCTCTCTCTCCCCCCTCTCTTATATCTCTCTCCTCCATTCTCTATTCTCTCTCACTTTTAACCAAATTTCTCTCTTCTTTCTCCTAAAACTCCTCCCAATCCCATTGGAGACATCGATCTAGTGATTTTCTCCGAGTTTAAAGCTTGTTTTCTCAAGATTTCATCGGTATGCTTTTTCAATGCCCTAGTTTTATCTTTTTCATTTCTTGGCCATTCTTGAAGATTTTGGGTGGGATTTCTTTAGCATTTTGCTTGGTTTGGATGTTGTGAATGTCATGGATGAATTTTCATTCAAATTTATGTAAAAATTTTCCGATTCTATGAATATATGGGAAACTCTTGATGTGTGAATAGTGACCATACGGCCCCCATACGGCTGTATGACCTCGAAAATTCAATTTTTCATTGGTTTCCTCTGTCCTTTGCATTTTATTTTGGTTTATCTTGTATCCTTATGAGATTGAACAAGGTTTGTCTTCATTGTAGGGATGCATAACAGTAAGAGGCTCGCCTCCAAACGCCCAAGAACCACCGGACCCTCATCTTCACCCGATGAACCCGTCTTCAAGTTTTCCCATCATCGAGAAAGATATGATAAGTTGAAGACAAAACCATTTGGGACATTGTGCTACCTTTATTGGGGGCTTGTGGAGGACCTCGGGATAGTAAATCAAGTAAATGAATGGTTATCACATAATTGTTAGGACAAGCTTTTTGCCATAAATGAGCCAACCTTTCACCAATTATTTTTGGAGGTTTTGAGTACATTCGAGGCACGACAAGATGGACACTCCATGTGGGATAGGAAGTGTATCACCATCTGCTTTCAAGCTTTTGGGAAAAAGCGTACTATGCACCACTTGGACTTTGCTAGGGCATTGAGGGAGTTTGGTGAGACATGTATTACTCATCACACCTTTTGTCGAGTCATACCTCACGACGAACACAAGATGAACTGGGGAAGTTTCATTTTCACCCTCTTCTATTATTTGCATTGCTTCTTCTTGCATGTTCTTCATGTTAATCTTGTTCTTCACGACGAACACTAAGTGTGGGGATGGGTGTATTTCATGTATTAGTACCATTTGTTACATGCTAGTGTTACCTATGATGGCTTTGTTCATTCTTGTAAGATTCTTTTAGCTTGGATTAATGATTGATGTGAGTTACTTGTTTTTATGCTTTATTGAATCCTATTTTACCCCTAGTATTGTCATGTGCACTGAATTTTATGTCGATGCCCTGGGAATAGCCAACGTGACTACTTTAACTCTCTTGTATGCATAACACACTACTTTGAGTACTTGGCCTTAGAACACTAAGTTCTATCCTTCAATGGACTCTTAAGAACTTCTAAGTCTTGTTGAGCTAATCCTAGTTTTGTGTCATGTAGAGTACTTTAAAGATATGATCTAGGGTGAATGTGAAAAAAATGAAATGAATGAAAAAAAAAAGAAAAGGAGAAAAAGAAAAAAAAATGAGTCTATGTCAGTATTCCTCTGCTACTGAAGCATGAATGCGTCTATGTAGACTGTAATCGAGTAGTTGGGTGGCTCTTGTGCCTAACCAGCATGTGCACTCTCCAGAAAAAGATTTCAAAATGATGTTGGTGCAGTCTACGTTAGTCAGACTCGAAAAAAAAAAAGAGAAATGAATGATGAAATGAAAATAAAAAACCTAGTAATCTTTTTGAGTACCTACCAAAGGTTTTAAGATGAAAGTGGATTTAGTTTCGAGCTACAAAATTAGAAGGATCTTACTTGGCCATTGAAGTAGCACTTAGTAGTTTAAGGCTTAGTATTCATTGTAAGTGGAGTTATTAGCATCTAGAGCTGTACTGATTGAAGGCCTTAGGCTAGACCAGATCAGGGCAAATGAGATATAAGATTCACTTACATGGCACAGACATATAAGGGGTAAGACAGAATATTTTTATTATGCTTATTAACTATAACTCAACATCTATGTATCATTGTCCATTGCTTTTGGAGTCTTATGTTTGCTTGAAGCCAGAGGTAATGCATTTGGACACTTATCAGTCTCTTTGTTTTTCATGAGTTGATTGCTTGGGGACAAGCAACACTTAAGTGTGGGGATATTTGATAAGTGTCTAAATGTAGGCATTTTCATATATATATATCGTATTCACTTTGCATGTATTTTGTAAGGTTTGATGCCTGTTTTGCGCTTAATCATTTATTATTTGCTTTGTAGGGCATAAGGAAGCCATGGAGAACAAGAAGATATCATTTAGGCAAAAAGACAAGAAAACAAGAATTTCATACCACCCCACATACTACCCAGTATGGGGGCCATATGCACTGTAGCAGCGGAATGATTTGGAGTTTTCTGCCCAAATTTCCATAAAACCCAGTATACGGGGCCGTATGCACCTCGTATAAAATGCGAATCTAGGGTTTTTGAGTGCTATCCGACCCCCATACGGCCCCTATACGACCCGTATGTCATGGGGGGTATAAATATTGACTTTTAGGGTAGAACAAAGGGCTTTTTGCTGGCCTTACTTTGGGAGGCCACTTGAGAAGCTTTGGGGGACCTTGAGAAGGAGAAGAAAGGGCAAGGAATCTAGGAGATCATTCCAGGCCAAGGTCCAAGACTCTCAAGGCAAGAAGGCAACTCATTCAAGAGGAAATCTACCACGATTTGAGGGAAGGATACTCGCGGCTAGCAGAAGCGTCATTCGGCATTCCTTTTGTGGGGAAAGTGTCATTCGGCATATATTCTACCTCCTCCTCCACCATTCCATCTAGGGAGTGTCACTTATGCTTTTCTTTTGTATTTCACATGATTGTATCGCTTGTTGTAGGATGATGACAAGCTAGACCCCCAAGGCCATCGGGTGTTGGTGAACCTTGGGGTTTTTATCATGTATTTTGGATGATTACTTGTTAATTCCATGCTTGGGTAATTTTGAGATTTAATCCATTGTTTTCATGCTAAATGCTACACTAAGGAGAAATCCGTAGCTCTTTTATGAGTGATGCATGTAGATGTGACTTGCTCGCATGTATTAGATCATGAATGGATTAGAAAGGGAATACTTGTATCATCACGCCGAGAAATCGGATGTTTGGTAGCCCTCCATGTAGGGTTAAGCCGAAGAAGAGTAGGCTTACTCGTAATTGAGATTTCCTCGTACTTAATGCAATCGTAGGAATGTGAATTTGGAAGAAATTCCTATCTATGTTCGTATGGGATTAGGGTTCAATCATCGAGAAATTGGGGTTGTTCTAATCTTGGAATCTCATGGTCCATCTTACCCTTGCATCTTTTATTCATCATCCATGTTTCATGATAACCCCTCAAGGGGATCCGCATCCATAGGCCTTTGCATTACATTGAGTTTCTTGCTTGCTTATTGCTTGTTCTCTCAAATTTGTTGATAATCTTGCTTTAGTTTTAATTGCACCTAGTAGAGTAAATTCTCCCACTTGAGATCTTAGGCTAGATAATAGGTCGAGAAGAAGTAATAGGAGATCCTTAGCCCCGTGGAATACGATCCTAGTGTCTTCACACGAGGTATTACTTGGTGATCCCGTACACTTGCAGGGAAGTAATCAACTCCTCAAACCCCTCCGGCATCACCATCACCACCTCCACCAGCACCCTTCGATCTAGCACCAGCAGTAGTAGCTGAGCCAGAGCACGACACCAACACAAGATTTATTTTCTTTCATTTTTATTACTTTTTGCATTTTATTTTGGACTTGTATTTTCAGAATGGACTTTCCATCTAAGTTTATTTTCGTTTTGTTACCTCGAGTTGTATTCATTGCATCATCTTTTATATATACTCCAGCTATTTTGTTTTTATTGAGCTTTATAGAACCCCCTCGTGTATTGATGCAGATGGTCTTGTCATCATGGAAATTGAGAACTAGTCATAGACATGACCAATGTTGTTTCGGCACTTGGCCGTGTGTGCTTCACAACCCATTGGAACATCACTCCCAAGGATTTAGTTCCATCAAATGCAATACTAGGAGCCAAAGGAGTATTGTTTTGATTGCTTCTCCCCCATTTGTTCTTGTTTGATAAACATTATGAGTGAGCTTGCATGTGTATATTAGGGACAATGTACAACTTAAGTGTGTGTGTGTGTGTGTGTGGAGGGGGTATCATAATGGACACATCTCTTTTATATTAATTTTGATTGATATACATGCTCATATAGCCAATGGCGGTTCACCTTAGTTGCATTGATTCTATTCTTGAGTTTAAGAGAAGTTTTAACATTGAATGTCTTCATGTTCTAGTTTTTGCTTGAATTTGTAGGAATTTTTGCCCGATTGACACTTGTTGCACTACTAACTCTTTAAACTCTTTTGGAAACTCATCTTTGATGTTAAAGAGACTATTTATTGTTGTTTCTTTTGTTATTTTTGAAAAAAAAATGGAAAAATAAAATGAACGAACAAAATAGTTTAATTGTTTAGATGTGCTTGTTGGGTGGAAAGAGCTACCACCTATGAAATATGTGTATATTAGGACAATGTACAACTTAAGTGTGTGTGTGGGGGGACAATGTACCATCTCTTTTTATATTAATTTTTGATTGATATACATGCTCATATAGCCAATGGCGGTTCACCTTAGTTGCATTGATTGTATTCTTGAGTTTAAGAGAAGTTTTAACATTGAATGTCATCATGTTCTAGTTTTTGTTTGAATTTGTAGGAATTTTTGCCCGATTGACACTTGTTGCACTACTAACTCTTTAAACTCTTTTGGAAACTCATGTTTGATGTTAAAGGGACTATTTATTGTTGTTTCTTTTGTTATTTTTTTGAAAAAAATGGAAAAAAATAAAAATGAACGAACAAAAATAGTTTAATTGTTTAGATGTGCTTGTTGGGTGGAAAGAGCTACCACCTATGAAATATGTGTATATTAGGACAACGTACAACTTAAGTGCGTGTGTGTGTGGGGGACAATGTACCATCTCTTTTATATTAATTTTTGATTGATATACATGCTCATATAGCCAATGGCGGTTCACCTTAGTTGCATTGATTGTATTCTTGAGTTTAAGAGAAGTTTTAACATTGAATGTCTTCATGTTCTAGTTTTTTTGCTTGAATTTGTAGGAATTTTTTTGCCCGATTGACACTTGTTGCACTACTAACTCTTTAAACTCTTTTTGGAAACTCATCTTTGATGTTAAAGGGACTATTTATTGTTGTTTCTTTTGTTATTTTTTTGATGGAAAAAAATAAAAATGAACGAACAAAAATAGTTTAATTGTTTAGATGTGCTTGTTGGGTGGAAAGAGCTACCACCTATGAAATATGTGTATATTAGGACAATGTACAACTTAAGTGTGTATGTGTGTGTGTGGGGGAGTTTCATAATGGACACATCTCTTTTATATTAATTTTGATTGATATACATGCTCATATAGCCAATGGTGGTTCACTTTAGTTGCAATGATTGTATTCTTGAGTTTAGGAGAAGTTTTAACATTGAATGTCTTCATGTTCTAGTTTTTGCTTAAATTTGTAGGAATTTTTGCCCGATTGACACTTGTTGCACTACTAACACTTTAAACTCTTTTGGAAACTCATGTTTGATGTTAAAGGGACTATTTATTGTTGTTTCTTTTGTTATTTTTGAAAAAAAAATGGAAAAATAAAAAGAAAGAACAAAATAGTTTAATTGTTTAGATGTGCTTGTTTGGTGGAAAGAGCTACCACCTATGAAGTATGTGTATATTAGGACAATGTACAACTTAAGTGTGTGTGTGTGGGGTGGGGGGGCGAGTTTCATAATGGACACATCTCTTTTATATTAATTTTGATTGATATACATGCTCATATAGCCAATGGCAGTTCACCTTAGTTGCAATGATTGTATTCTTGAGTTTAGGAGAAGTTTTAACATTGAATGTCTTCATGTTCTAGTTTTTGCTTGAATTTGTAGGAATTTTTGCCCGATTGACACTTGTTGCACTACTAACTCTTTAAACTCTTTTGGAAACTCATCTTTGATGTTAAAGGGACTATTTATTATTGTTTCTTTTGTTATTTTTTTGAAAAATGGAAAAAAATAAAAATGAACGAACAAAAATAGTTTAATTGTTTAGATGTGCTTGTTGGGTGGAAAGAGCTACCACCTATGAAATATGTGTATATTAGGACAATGTACAACTTAAGTGCGTGTGTGTGTGGGGGACAATGTACCATCTCTTTTATATTAATTTTGATTGATATACATGCTCATATAGCCAATGGCGGTTCACCTTAGTTGCATTGATTGTATTCTTGAGTTTAAGAGAAGTTTTAACATTGAATGTCTTCATGTTCTAGTTTTTGCTTGAATTTGTAGGAATTTTTGCCCGATTGACACTTGTTGCACTACTAACTCTTTAAACTCTTTTGGAAACTCATCTTTGATGTTAAAGGGACTATTTATTGTTGTTTCTTTTTGTTATTTTTTTGAAAAATGGAAAAAAATAAAAATGAACGAACAAAATAGTTTAATTGTTTAGATGTGCTTGTTGGGTGGAAATAGCTACCACCTATGAAATATGTGTATATTAGGACAATGTACAACTTAAGTGTGTGTGTGTGTGTGGGGGAGTTTCATAATGGACACATCTCTTTTATATTAATTTTGATTGATATACATGCTCATATAGCCAATGGCAGTTCACCTTAGTTGCAATGATTGTATTCTTGAGTTTAGGAGAAGTTTTAACATTGAATGTCTTCATGTTCTAGTTTTTGCTTGAATTTGTAGGAATTTTTTGCCCGATTGACACTTGTTGCACTACTAAGACGGAATGCTCGAGTGTGACTGCCTTTGTGCCCCTCCAAATGGATGTGCTCACTCGAATGCGAGGAGGTTGGCACACACTCTAGCATCTCACACCTGTCCTATGTCTTCGCATTTGAATCTTAGCAAGATCTCCTCCAAAATAGGTGCATTATGATCCACATTGGCCTATTTCCTTCATTCTCAGCCTCACAACCATACCTGCATAAAAGTGACATAAAAACACACATATTAATGTAAAAACCTGAGAAAAGTAATGCTTAACATAAGGAATGAACACTTCGCATTCATATCGCACAAGCACTTATCAGTTCCGTTTGGAAGAAGGTTAGTGGGAGAGCTTTCATCGTCGTAGATCCGGCGAGGTGTATCCTAGGCCAAACAAAGGGACTATTAGACGAGTAGAGGACTCTCCACAAGACCTTTGCCACGATTATCGAGGGGGTTTTCTAAGGATTCTTTGCTTTTACACTTGATTTCATTGATTGTAATTGGCTCCATGGAGAGCTAAACCCCATAGTGGGTACTTGGGTATTTGTGAACCCTAGGATGTATTCGTTTCATTGGACTTCTTTATTATACTTTCAATTAATTGATGCTTTATTTGAGTTCCAATCTTGAATGCTTGATTGTATGAATACTCCCTTAGAGTGACACTAGGGTTGAGAGTTCTTATTGGCAACCCTTGTGAGTGAGTGAGATACCACGAGAGTTAGACAAAGCTAGCTTAGAGACGGTTGAGATGGTGAGTCGAGAGGTAGCGGAGTGTCCATTTTCCCCTTCGGTGTGATTTATTCTACCTCCATTTCCTCATGTTCTTTGTAGTCATAGTAGAGTGAATGGCCTAAAGGATGACCTTCCGTTGTGCCTTAGTTGCGGGTGCAACGGAGTGAAGCGTTGAAGTGATTTTAGCACCTAGGGCTTAAGTGTGGCTAAGGACCTTCCACCTGGACCAAAGGGTTAGGTCTACATCTCGGAAGAAGGTTTATCACTTGGAATCCCTAGAACTCATTGCAATTCTATACGAGTGTGAGGTTGAGAGGTTATTTAATTTCTCCTCCAACACATGTATAGAGTTAGGTATGGTTGATTTTAGGTTTGGGACCATGTATTTAAGGATCTTCACGACTCATTATTGCATCAGTTAGGAAGTATAATAGAGGGTTATTGCACTTGAAATGATTGTCCTAGGAGGAGCAGTATCCGGGTATCCCATTTATATCATTTGCCTTACCTTCTCCTTTACTTGTGTTTTTTTTCTTGTTTTTTTTTTGTAATTTCACATTTTGTCGCACATATCACTGTTCATCTTTCACTTAGTTAAGAAACAATTTAAATGTTTTTATTCCCTGCTTCATGTGGATGCCATACCCCACTCATCTGGGATTTTATTACTTCGACAAACCTGTGCAATTGCGGGACATACGCAAAGGGGGTTGTCAAGTTTTGGCGCCGTTACCGGGGAGTAGGCGTTTAGAGATACTTTGCACTTTGTTTTCTTAGATATTCATTCATTCATTCTATTTTACATCTTCTTTTCTATCATGGTTCTGATTTTCATTTTCTTTCTTTTTGGTGCAACTCAAGGTTATAACCCGAGGGAACCCCTCAATATTGAATGAAGGAGATCCTGAGCTTGAACGTACAATTAGAAGAAAAGGGAAAGAGCCTGTGCAAGAATAGTTTAATCTTGCTGATTTGTAAGTAGAAGAATCTGAAAACATGGTAGAACAGAATGAGCAACAGCGGACATTATCTAACTATGCCAGACCTTCAGTATTGGGGACAGAATCGTGTATTATGCATCCCCAAATTACAGTTCAGAACTTTGAGCTACAACCTGCAATCGATTTCATTATTAATTGTATCTTGCTACATAGAGAGCTAAAACATCTAGTGGGTACTTGGATTTCTGAACCCTAGGATGTATTTGTTTGATTACCCTTTTATTATGTTTTCCTTAATTGATGTCTTTAATTGAGTTCCAATCTTGATGCTTGTTGAATGATTTCTCCTTTTGAGTGACTGATAAGTGCTTGTGTGATAAGAATATGAAGTGTTCTTTCCTTGTGTTGAGCATTACTTTTCTCGGGTTTTAATGCTAATATGTGTGTAGTTATGTTACTTTCATGCAGGTAAGGTTGTGAGGCCGAATATGAAATAAAGAAGCCAATGTGGGTCGTAATTGCACCTATTTGGAGGAAATCTTGCTAAGCTTCAAACGCGAAGATATAGGTCGGATTCGAGATGCGGGAATGTGTGCCAACCTGCTCATATTTAAGTTAGTATAACTATTTGGAGGGACACAAGGGAAGTCACATTCAAATATTCTGACTTGTTCATATAGAACAAGATCTCTACAACCATGTCCGTTAATGAAGAAGCAAAGCGATCCATGACGTAAACGTGTACTCGTTTGTCTTATCTTGATGAAAGCATGGATTCGGGAGTATTTCGGGCCAGTACTGTAGTAGGGACTGTAGCAAAATTGTAGCAAGAATAATGTACCAGAATTGTTCACAGCCGGCCAAGAAAATAGGAAAATAGAGAATCCACACGGGCGTGTGGAAATTCCACAGGGCCGTGTGAAAAATCCACAGGGGCGCCCACACGGGCGTGTGGATTCCCGATTCCAGCCCATTAAAAGCCGATTTCAGCCCCGATTTCAGCATTCTTTTCTCCATCTTTTCCCCAACTTGAGAGAGGGCTATGGCTAGGGTTTTGAGAGGTATTGGCTAGGGCTTTGGAGAGGTTCTACATCTCTGACATCGCGGGCCATTTGGAAGAAGGTTAGTGGGAGAGCTTTCGTCGGCACCGATTGATAAACGTCTAAATGTACATATTTTGTACGTACCAATGTGCATGTTTATTGTATTTTATTGAGAACTTGACGCCTTTTTTATGGTTTAATCATTTTCTTTCATGTTTCAGGCACAAAAGAAGCCTAGGTGAGCTCAACGATTGAATGTAAGAAGAAATCGACATCAAAAATGTCATTTTTGGACCCCGTTCACTGTACATGCACTGTAGCAGCCCGGAACATGTAAATTTCAGAAAAAGTCTAAGTCTGGATTTCCTTACAGGTAGTATTATGACCATCCTTGCGGGCAGTATTGTGAGGGTGAGGCCACCCGTAGGGAAGCCTGAGTTCATCCCTTTATTAGCATTGTTAGGGTTTCTTTTGAAGGAAGGAGGCCTTCTTCTTGGAGCTCACCACCACCACACAAAATCGGAGCTAGAAGTAAGGTTTTGAGAGCATTTCCATGGAGGATTCAACGAGGAGAGCATGATTGGGGCGAGATCTACTCCTAGGGCTTGTGTAGAGGAGGTTGAAGACAAGGGAAGCCACCTCTTGTGTGGCGTCTTTGGAAGCTTCTCCGGCCTTCATTCTTTGAGGGAGTGTTTCTTATGTTTTGTTTGGTTGTTTGCATGGATTTATTGTTGTATTTGATGACTATGAACAACTAAACCCCAAGGTCACCGGATGTAGATGAACCTTGGGGGTGAACTTGTGCATGTATGGATGCTTGGTTCTTTCTATTGTTTTTTTGGCTTGTTTGTGATCCTTGCTTGGTGTATTTGAATGCTTTGGTATGCATGAGAACTCGGCATATCAATTCTTAGGTAATGCTAGGTTGCATGAGTATTGCCTTAGTGTTAGACTCACCAAGCTTGGAAGGGAAACACGTATAAATACGCCGTGACCATCGGGTATTTATACCCCTCCAATTCTAGGGTTAAGTATTAGCTTGTATTCTAATCCTAACTTGAGAAAACCATATTTCCTATTGCAATCGTAGGAGGATTTGGACAGAAGAGATTCTGTATCCAATACTCGTACAGGATTAGGGGTCAATTGCCGTGACCATCGGGTTAACCTAATCTAGGGTTTTCTCGGTCCAACTAGCCATTTGCATGTTAGTTCTGGCATCCTGCACACTTTTATTAGCCCCTGAGAGGATCCTCATCCGTGACCACTTTCTTCCCTTGATTATCCCCTGTATCTTGCCATCATTGTTAGCATTTTATTTGCATTCTACTTGTTTATTTGTTTTATCACTATCACATTCAAACTTGGAGGTTAAACAACATAGCGAAGAGGAAGTAAGAGTAGCTTCTCGGGCCCTTGGGAATATGGCCCCCTCGTGCTCGCACGAGGGTTATCACTTTCTGATCCTGTACACTTGCGGGGAAGCAATCAAGTTTTTGGCTCTGTTGCCGGGGACCCCACGAGGAATACTCAGACAACTTTAAGCGTGTTGATTTGAACATTGTTTTGTTTTTGTTTATCATTTGTGTATATATTTCATCATTCCTCCATTTGCATTCTCTTTTCTTTTTTTTCTTCTTCTTCAATATCTAAGTCTTGACTCTAATTATCTTGCAAGGTACCGATCTTATAACATGAGCGAGTCAAGTGAATTTAGTTGAGCCCAATGACGAGATTGAACAAGCCTTGCATCAACGGTTGAGAAAAGTGGCCGAAAGTTCAAGACAACAAGAGATCCGGGTTGAATCTAGTGAGCCTTCAGTTATGGCCGATCCAAGGAGAACTTTATCCGATTTTGAGAGGCCACAATTTACCGGGGAAGAATTTAGTGTGCAAGCACCTACTATTCCGGCCAATAATTTTGAGATCAAGGCAAGCACGATGGGAATGGTTCAAAACTCAGTACAGTTTGATGGGTTAGCTGATGAGGACCCACATGCTCATTTTTCTCGCTTCCTTCAAATTTGCTCAACCTTCAAGATCAACTCTGTATCTGATGATGCCATTAGGTTGAGATTATTTCCATTCAGTTTGAGAGGAGAGGCATACAGATGGCTCACTTCTTTAGCTCCTGGTTCCATCACCACATGGAAAGACATGGTGGAGAAGTTCCTTGCTAGATATTTCCCACCAAGTAAGGCAGCGAGACTGAGACAGGAGATTTCATCCTTCAGGCAAGGGGACACCGAGACATTGTTTGAGGCACATGAACGGTTTAAGGATCTTCTATGCATGTGTCCTCATCATGGATTCCCTGCATGGATGAAGGTGCAGATGCTTTGTAATGGGCTGAATTATACTACAAGGCAGCTCATCGATGCAGCAGCTGGTGGTTCTTTGAGCAACAAACTCGCCGAAGAAGCTGAGACATTAATCGAGAACATGGCTAGCAACGAATGTCATTGGAGCACCAGACAAAAGGCACCAAGGGCAGCAGGGCTGTACGAGGTGAATGAAACCACTGCTTTGGCTGCAAAAGTGGATGCTTTGATCAAGAGTGTCATGGATAACAATACATTGGCCGCAAAGGTTGAAGCTTTGACAAAGAGATTTGATCAGTTCATGTTGGGTTGTGGCTCAAGTGCTAGGGCAGTGATGTCATGTGAAACATGTGGTGCTGGGCATGCAACAACCCAGTGCCCCATTCTTATTGCTTCCCCTGCACCGACTGAGTCAGTAAAGTACGTCAGTGGAGAACCAAGGGGTCCGGGAAATGCTTTTGGCAACACTTACAACCCGGGGTGGAAGAACCATCCAAATTTCTCTTAGAACCAAGGTCAGTCACAACAAAGACCACCGCCACCTCAAGGTCCTCAGTTTCAGCCCCAACAACCACAAGACAGGAAATATACCACTGAAGATGTGTTGGGAAAGTTCATGATTAATACTGAGGCAAGATTTCAGAATATTAACAATCAGTTAACACAGCATGGGGGACAGTCCAGTGAGATAAGCACTGTGTTGAGAAATCTTCAAGCGTCTGTGCAATCTCTTGAGAACCAGGTGGGACAGCTTGCTAGAGCACAATCAGAACGACCCTCAGTAGCTTACCGAGGAACACTAAAAGTAACCCGAGGGAGCATTTGAAGGCTGTCACACTAAAAAGTGGGAAACAGTTGGAGGCAAGGGCCAAGGAGAGCCCAGGTGCCTCCAATGACGGGGTAGCCATTCGGGACGACCCTAGTTCAGATGAGAATGCGAGTGAAAAGAGTGAGAAGAAGCCTAATGAAGATGTTCCTAAGTCTCCTATCTGGGGGAGGGGGGGGCTTGAGTATAAGCCTGTAGTGCCATACCCCTCCAGGCTCAAGCAAGATAAGGAAGAAGCCCAATTCAAAAAGTTCCTTGGCATTTTCAAGCAACTTCACATTAACATCTCCTTGGTCGAGGCTCTTTCACAGATGCCCAAGTATGCTAAATTCTTGAAGGATCTCCTCACCAACAAGAGGAAGTTAGAAGACTTGGAGACTGACTCTGTCGGGGAATTATTCTGCCATGATCCAGAAGATGCTTCCTAAGAAACTCACCGATCCAGGCAGCTTCATCATCCCCTGTGTGATTAGGGAAGGAATGAAAGAAAATGCTTTAGCCAATTCTGGGGCCAGCATAAATGTGATGCCATATAATTTGTTCTTGAAGTTAGGGTTAGAAGATTTGAGGCCCACACGGATGACCATGTAGCTTGCTGATCACTCAGTGAGAAGACCTCGAGGAGTGGTTCATGATGTTCTAGTTCGAGTTGACAAACTTATCATTCCAGTGGACTTTGTGATTTTAGATGTGGACGATGATGTTGACGTCCATTTGATTCTCGGTCACCCATTCCTTAACACTTCTGGTGCTTTGATTGATGTCAAGGGAGGCAAGATGACATTGAGAGTTGGAGATGAACAAGTGGTCTTCACCCTCCCCGAAGCAATGAAAAACACACTTGATCATGATGATACTTTATACTTTACTGATAATACTAATTTAATCATCTCTGATTGTGTGCAGGAGGTTTTGGCTCTAAATCCCTTGGACGAGTACTTGGAGGGGTTCAAGATCAAGGAGGTTGAGGCCAAGGTCCCCTCTCCTCCACCAACTCACAAAGTAGCCCAAATGGAGGCTAGCCCACCACCTCATGGACAGAAAAAGAAAACCGTGAGAAAAGTATGGAGAAAAGCGAATGAAAGATTGAAAAGAAGTGTGTTTGTCTCCATAATGCCACCCAAGGAGGTAGACCGCTTATACTTCGAGAGCCAAGGCAAGTTCCAAATTTTTTCATGTCTCTCAATCAACTTTCCGGGTAACAACACTTTGCCAAAGAATGGAGGTAACTCTCCAACATATGTCCCACCATGATCATGAGGTAAAACACGTCAAGCTAACGATGTTCTACAAGCACTTCTTGGGAGGCAACCCAAGCTTTTAAACTCTTTACCTTCTCTTTTCGTATTATTTGAGTGGTTGTGGTTTGTGTTCTTTAGTTTTTGTGCATGTTTGGTAGCCTTGTTCATCGTCTTTCTTATGTTTTTCATCCATGTCGTTGAGAATGCCTTGAGTGATTTGATGTTTAGACTCCATGAAATTAAATTCTTGAGTGTTTATGTGCTTAATTTGGCTTTGTTTTCATTGGTTTTTAGGTTTGGAGGAGGCTAAGTTGATGAAAATATGGAAATCACCCGTTTTATGACAGTGAGAGAAGCCGTGAGCCATCCAGAGAGCTCTCACGGGTGCCCTTGTGCCCGCAAATGCACCTGTGAACCATCCCGAGAGCCCTTGCGGTTGCTCTTGCGGTTGCCCTTGCGGCTGCAAGGGCACCCGCAAGGACACCCGAGTGAGGGTTTAAATTAGCCCCTCACTCATCTTCTTTCTTCTCACTCACACACTCATCTTCTTTCTCTCATAACTTTCTCATTTCTCCACCGAATACACTCATTTCTTTTGCTCTAGATCACTCTCCTCCTCCTCTAATCTTATTTTGTGAAGTAATTTCAAGGTTTAAACACTCTCTTGGCCATTTTAAGCTTTTGGATCACCCCAATTACTCTAGGGTTAAGGTATATCTCTCATCTCTTAAACCTTGAGCTTTTGACATTCTTTTTGGGCTGATTCTGTGGGGTTTTTGCTCTCTTTGGATGGTGGAACATGTGTGGAATGAAACTTTGTGATTGTAAATTTGTTGTGCTCCATTTACAATCAAGGTTCTTGGAAAAAAATTTCGGCTTTACTGTAGCATTAGCCTTTTTCACTAGTTTTCATTCCATTGAGCTTGTATTTGTTTAAAACTTGGTTAATTGTTCTTCCCTTGGTCTTGTAGGTAAGAGGGTAAAGAAAGTGGCCTACAAGAAGGCTAGGAGGGCCCCTTCTCCCCCTCCCAACGAACCAAAGTTTAAGAATGAAGAGCACAAGACCCGTTATGCACTTTTATTCCGTAAGGGGTTTGGAACCATTCGGAGTATAGATTGGGATGTCTTGAAGCTGTTGGGGTTGGATGGTATCATCTTGGAGCTCATCTCCCATAGTAGGTGGGACAAATTATTCTCCATTGAAGAGCCCACCTACAAGGAGTTAACATTAGAAGTTTTGAGCACCGTCGAGGTTGCGAAGCATTGTCCATTCACGGACCAACCAAGTTCTATCTCCTTTCGTGCATTCAGGAAGAAGCATTGGGTTATGCAAGATCACTTGGGTGTACTCTTGGGACTTTGCACCGAAGCATATACACTCACACACGGATTCAAAGACTTATCACAGGATTTTTCGTACCCGGTAACAAGTGAGAAGTATTGGGCTTCCATGTAAACTTGTTGGAAGACACGGAAGGCATCTCAAATGTCAAACCCCGCGCATCGCTACATACATGCTCTACTTACTGGAGGTATCGGGGGACGGCTAGACTCTACGGGGGTGGAATCTCTTCATCACATGACTAGGGAAGTTTCTTACTCCATTTCCTTGTATTTATTGCCTATCTTTCCCACCTTGTTCTGCTGATTTAGTTACATTGGGGACAATGTATAACTTTCGGTGTGGGGATGGAGTATTTTTACAATTGCATGCTTGAATCACCAATGATAGCTATGGGTACACAACCATGCGGTTTTCACAACCCGCAGATCAACATGGGCATGGGTAATTTCTACAGGCCCTTGTTGAATTCTGCAGTATGATGTTTCTGAGTATTATTTGATCATTCCTTCCTCATTTGTCACAGGAATGGCACCACACTCGTGGAGGCACGAAGGTAAGCACCCTAGGGAGCTTTCACCCGAGCTAGCTTATTTTGTATTTCCGAATCCTGAACATCAAGCTCGTTTCGAGCTACTATCGAAGCTTAGGTTTGGCCAATCCCAGTTCCTAGACCTATGTGTGCTAAGTGGGGTCTAGGGGGTGATGAGTTAATCAGGGAGTTGGAGGCGCTGATGGCCGTAGGAGGCTGGCAGAGGTTATTGTCTATACGAGAGCCAGTTTTCAGGCCGCTGACTTTGGAGGTGCTAGCGTCTTTTGAGTTTGTGGATGACATACAGTTTAGAGTTGATAAGTGCTTGTGCGATATGAATGCAAAGTGTTCATTTCTTATGTTGAGCATTACTTTTCTCAGGTTTTACACTAATATGTGTGTTTTTATGTTACTTTTATGCAGGTAGGGTTGTGAGGCCGAGTATGAAGGAAATAGGCCAATGTGGATCATAATGCACTTATTTTGGAGGAAATATTGCTAAGGTTCAAATGCAAAGACATAGGTCAGGTGTGGGATGCTAGAGTGTGTGCCAACCTCCTTGCATTCGAGTGAGCACATCCATTGGGAGGGGCACAAAGGCAGTCACACTCGAGCATTCCGATTTATACATATAAGAACGAGAGCTCCACCAACATGTATATCATTGAAGAAGCAAGTGATTCACGATGTAAACGTGTGCCTGTTTGCGTTTACCCGATGAAAACATGGAATTGGGAAGTTATTCAGGTCGAAGACTGTAGCAGAGCAATGTAGCATGTACTATAGCAGCACTGTTCACAGTCGTCTGAGAAATCAGAGAAAGAGAGAATCCACACGGGCGTGTGGAAATTATCCACGGTCGTGTGGAAATACCGCACGGGCGCATGTACCGTCCACGCCTGTGGAGTCGCCCGATTCCAGCCCTATTTAAAGCCAATTCAGCCCCGATTTTGGTATTCTTTTCTCCATCTTTTCCCTAACTTCCGAGAGGGCTTCTGCTAGGGTTTTGAGGGGTATTGGCTAGGTTTTTGGAGAGGTTCTACGGCTCTGACATCGCGCGTCATTTGGAAAAAGGTTGTTGGGAGAGCTTTCGTCGGCATCGATCCAGCGAGGTGTATCCTAGGCCGGACAAAGGATCCCTTGCGACGAGTAGAGGACTCTCCATAAGACCATTGACACGACCATCGTGGGGGTTTATTTATTGATTCATTGCTTTTACATTCGATTTCTTTGATTGTACTTAGCTCCATGGAGAGCTAAACCCCTAGTGGGTACTTGGGTGATTGTGAACCCTAGGATGTATTCGTTTCTTTAAACTTCTTTATTATGCTTTCAATAAATTGATGTTTATTGTGAGTTCCAACCTTGAATGCTTGATTGTATGAACATTTCCCCTAGAGTGACACTAGGATTGAGAGTTCTTGTTGGTAACCTTGTGAGTGAGTGACACACCACGAGCGTTAGACAAAAGCTAGGTTGGAGAGGGTTGAGAGGGTGAGTCGAGGGAGGTGCAGGGAGCGTCCCCTTTCCCCTCCGGCGTGATAGATTCTACCTCCGTTCCTCGAGTTCTTTCGTTTGCAATAATAGAGTGAATGGTCTAAGGGATGAATCTCACTGGGGAGCTTAGTTGTGCCTCGCAACGGAGTGAAGCGTTGAGGGAATCTTAGTATCTAGGGCTTAATTGTAGTTAGGGACCTTCCGCTTTGGACCAAAGGGTTAGGGTCTATAATTAGGAAGAGATTTATCACCTAGAATCCTTAGAGCTCATTGCAACTTTATTCGAGTGCGAGGTTAAGAGGTTATTTAATCTCTCCTCTGGGACATGAATAGAGTTAGGCATAGTTGACCTTAGATTTGGGACTATGTACATAAGGATTTCCATGACTCACCATTGCATTAATTATGAAGCATAATAGAGAGTTCTTGCACTTGAAGCGATTATCTTAGGTGAAGCATCATCCGAGTACCCCATCTTTATCGATTGCCTTACCTCCTCCTTACTTTTGCTCTCTTACTTGTTGCTTTTAATTGTTGAGAATTGAATCATTATCAAACTCATTATCATTGATCTTTCACATAGCTAAGAATCGAATTAAGTGTCTTTACTCTCTACTCCCTGTGGATTCGACCCAGCTCACTCGGGATTATTACTTCGATAAACCCGTGCACTTGCGGGATATACGCAAGGGGACCTTGTCAAGAGTGTTCGGTCATCAATTTGCTATGAGTATTTTTGAGTTCTCAGTTCGGATGGGCTTGTACGATGAGGCATATATAGAAACCGAGGAATATGGACATCTACTAACAGATTACTTTAGCACCTTGAGTCCACAGCAGGCTTACCAGGTTTTATGCGGATAGGGGCAGCATGAACCAGGAATATCCAAGGCCACTTGTTTGTCTCGGCTGAGCTACAAATATTTATTCATGGTCATTAGCAGATCTGTGGATGGCCGAGGTAATAACACTAGTACTCTAAGCCGACAGAGTCTGCTTTATCTGTATTCCATAGCTAGGCCTGTGCCTATTCATCTGGGGCACATTGTGGCAGATTACATGCGGTACCAGGGCCAGAACGGGAGAGTAGCAGTATTATTTTTTTGGTCCCTACATCACTAGGCTTATTCTGTGGATGGGTCTGGTGATGCTCTTCGGGATACCGATCTGACAATTATCTCCTCTCCGCTTGGACTCGATACGCTCAGGATGATGGGAGTGGTGCACAGATATGGGCCTGGAGCTTACATTTTAGCCACTACCACCACTAAGAGCACCGGTGACAGTAGGGATGCAGCAGAGGGTTCCGCACCGACAGTGACTGTGACCTCATGAGGCCCAGGTACCCTTTCAGGAGCCTATGATCGTATTGAGAGGCTCGAGAACACTGTGAGTGCATTGCGGTCTGAGATCATTGAGATGTTATCGATACAGTCAGCACAGTATATCGATATGATGGCCCGTTTTGACTTCTTACGACAACTATTGAGAGGCAAACCCCAAGCTCAGCTAGCACCTCCTTCACCACCTCCACCAACACCCCTTTGATCTAGCACCAGCAGCAGGAGAGGATCTAGAGCTTGACATCGACACTTGATTTTATTTTCCTCGTCTTTTATTTCCGCATTTTATTTTGGACTTGTATACTGATGAGTGCAATCCGCAAGTGCACGGAGTCGTCAAGTAATACCTCTCGTGCGAGCACGAGAGGGTCGTATTCCCACAGGCCCAAGGATCTACCCTTACTTCCTCTTTCGCTTATTGTCTAGCCGATGCAGTTCGAAAGGTTTCTCTAATCTATTAATTTGAATAAGATAACTACAAGTGGAGACTAAAATACGGAGAGGGGTATAAAAATCGGGGAAAGGAACGGTCACGGATGTGGATTCCCTAGGGGCTACTAAAGTGCACGGGATGCTAAGAATGTCATGCAATTGAAGGTTTGGACCTAGAGATTTCCTAGATTAGGTCAACCCGATGGTCACGGCCATTGACCCCTAATCCGGTATAAGTATTGACACAGAATTTCTTCCGATCAAATCCTCATACGATTGCATTAACAAGTGGGAAATCCCTAATTAGAGCCGGAACACAACTCGGTCTAGCCCTAATGGTGGAGGGAGTGCCAGAATACCCGATGGTCACGGGCGTATTCGTACATGAATCCCTTCCAAACTTGGTGTGTCTAGTACAAGGGGCGATGGTCACGCTACCAAGTACAACCTAACAGGTTGGTTTTACGAGTTCTCATGTAAGCAACACATCAAATGCACCAAGAATGAATCTCAAAACAAAACAATTGCAATAAACAAACTTAAATCATCCAAATACACAAGTTCACCCCAAGGTTCACCGGCATCCGGTAACCTTGGGGTCTACTCGTCCATACAAACAAATCCAAGCAACAAATCCATGCAAACAACTACAAAAGGCATAATAAAAACTCCCTCAAACAATGGAAGAAGGAAGACAAGCCAAGCTAGGTGGAAAGGCTTTCCACGGACGCCACAATGGGGCGGCTTCCCTCGTCGCTCTACAAACTCCCAAGGAAGAGATCGATGAAGATCTAGCCAAATCCGAGCTTCTCCCTTAGATTTCCCTTCTCCAAAACATGTAATCTTGCCTCTCAAAGATTGGTGAAAATCGGCTTGAAGAACCCTCCAAAAACTCCTCCCCTTGCCCTAGAAGAAATCAGCTTCTTATATACCCCGTCAGTCCATGCGGGCTCCATGCGGGCGCATGGAGCCCGTGAAGCTCACTGACCAAATGCCCAAAAATCGCGGTGCTACGATTGCTCGACTCAGTATTTTCGCTACGATAATTTTTCTCGATGTTTTTTTGCTACGATGAATCGAGACTTGAGAATTCCTGCAGAACCTCACGGGCATCCATGCGGGCGCATGGAGCCCGTGAAACTCCCACCAAATGGTCGCGGCAAGAACAACGGCTCGCTACATGTTGTCGCTACGATGTGTCGCTATACAGATCGGGACCCCAAAAATGCCGCTTTTTGATGTCGAATTCATCCGATTTGCATTTTTGAGCATTGTTTGACTCATTTAAGACCTGCAACACCAAAAATAACCAATTTAGACATAAAAGCGGGCATCAATTCGTTAACATGTTCACAATTAATACACGATTAATACATATAAAATACATACATTTAGGCGTTTATCATATACTCAGAAAGGACTCTCCTTCTAAGTTTATTTTCATTTTGTATCTTGAGTTGTATTCATTAACTTATCTTTTATATACTCGAGTTATTTTTGTTTTTATTGAGCTTCACTAAACCCCCTCGTGTATGCGTGCATTTGGTCTTATCATCATGGGAATTGAGACTTTATCATGGGCACGGCCAAGGTGTTTCGGCACTTTTCCGTGTGAGCTTCACGAACCATTGGATCAACACTCCCAAGGACTTAGCTCCGTCAAATGCAACACTAGGAGTCAGGGGAGTATTGTTTTCATTGCTTCTCCCACATCTGAATCTAATTGAGTTACATTATGAATGAGCTTGCATGTGTACATTGGGAACAATGTACAACTTAAGTGTGGAGGGGAGTTTCATAGCGCACGCATCTCTTTTATACTAGTTCTGATTGATATACATGCTCAAATAGCCAACAGAGGTTCACCTTAGTTGCATTGATTGTATTCTTGAGTTTAGGAAACTCTTTAACATTGAATATTTTCATGCTTTAGTTTTTGCATGAATTTCTGGGAATTTTTGCCCGATTGACACTTGTTGCACTACTTACTCTTTGAACCTTGTTAGAAACTCATGTTTGATGTATAAGGGACTAGTTTTAGTTGTTTCTTGTGTTAATTCTAAAAAAAATGAAAAGAAAGAACAAAATAGTTTTGTTGTTTAGTTGTGCTTGTTGGGTGGAAAGAGCTACCACCTATGATGTATGAAGCTATTCTCATAAGTCAGATACTAGTTTTGCCCTAATGAGAGAAAGAGCTATCTCATGGGATGTGTGAAAGCTACCACCCCGGTGGAAAGAGCTAAAACCTCGAAAGTGTGAAAGCCACCTTAGCGGCCGCTTTGGAAAGGGCTACCTTAGAGGATGTGTGAAGCTACTACTCTTTTTGAAGTTTTGTTACCTTTTATAGATAAATAAGTCCCTTATACGTAGAACTTTGTGGAGTATACTTTGGGTCAACTTGAGTTAGTTCACACACACTTACAAGATTTTGGGTTTGTCGCCTTTTTGATTCAAGTTTTTAGCTAGAGCATTGTTTTTTCGTATTTAGTGTTGAAATTTCCCGTACTTATAGAATGCACTCTTTGTATGCTTTGGTGAACCTAAGGCCAAATACTTCCAATATTTCCTTCATCTATGCTTTAATGTTTTAATTTTTTCTTGAGGACAAGCAAAAGCTTAAGTGTGGGGAAGTTTGATAAGTGCTTGTGTGATAAGAATACAAAGTATTCTTTCCTTGTATTGAGAATTACGTTTCTCGGGTTTTAACGGTAATATGTGTATAGTTATGTTACTTTCATGCAGGTATGGTTGTGAGGCCAAATATGAAATTAAGAAGCCAATGTGGATCGTAAATGCACCAATTTGGAGGAAATCTTGCTAAGGTTCAAACGCGAAGTCATAGGTCAGGTTTAAGATGCAGGAATGTTTGCCAATCTCATCATATTCAAGTTAGTATAGCTATTTGGAGGGGCACAAGGGCAGTCACATTCAAGCATTCCGACTTGTGCATATAAAATAAGATCTCCACCAACATGTCCGTTATTGAAGAAGCAAAGCGATCCACGATGTAAACGTGTGCCCGCTTGCGTTACCTCGATGAAAGCATGGATTCAGGAGTATTTCGGACCGGTACTATAGTAGGGTACTATAGCAAGAATATTGTACCAGCATTGTTCACAGTCGGCCAAGAAAATAGGAAAACGGAGAATCCACACGGGTACACGCTCATGTGAAAAATCCACAGGGGCGCACACACGGGCGTGTGGATTCTCGATTCCTGCTATTTAAAAGCCAATTTCAGCCCCGATATCAACATTATTTTCTCCATCTTTTCCCCAACTTAAGAGAGGCCAGCGGCTAGGGTTTTGAGAGGTATTGGCTAGGGCTTTGGACAGGTTCTATGGCTTTGACATCGCTTGCCGTTTGGAAGAAGGTTAGTAGGAGAGCTTTCGTCGGCACCGATCCGGTGAGGTGTATCCTAGGCCAGACAAAGGGACCCTTGCGACGAGTAGGGGACTCTCCACAAGACCATCGCCATGACTAATGAGGGTGTTTTCTATAGAGGCTTTGATTTTACATTCGATTTCATTGATTGTATCTAGCTCCAGGAAGAGCTAAACCCCTAGTGGGTACTTGGGTATTTGTTTCATTGAATCTCTATATTATGCTTTCAATTAATTCATGTTTATTGTGAGTTCCAATCTCCTAGGCTTGATTGTATGAATATTCCCCTAGAGTGACACTAAGGTTGAGAGTTCTTCTAGGTAACTCTTGTGAGTGAGTGACACACCATGAGAGTTATACAAAGCTAGATTGGAGAGTGTTGAGAGGGTGAGTTGAGAGGTAGCGGAGCGTCCTCTTTCCTCTCCGGTGTGATCTATCCTACCTCCATGTTCCAAGAGTTCTTTGTGACCATAGTAGAGTGAATGGACTAAGGAATGACCTTCCGTTGGGGCTTAGTTGCGAGTGCAACGGAGTGAAGTGTTGAAGTGATTTTAGCATCTAGGGCTTAATTATGGCTAGGGATCTTTCACCTGGACCAAAGTGTTAGGTCTATATATAGGAATAGGGTTTATCATTTGGAATCCCTAGAGCTCATTGCAATTCCATACGAGTGCGAGGTGTTGAGATTGTTCGTTTTCTCCTCCGGGACATGTATTGAATTAGGCATGGTTGACCTTAGATTTGGGACTATACAATTAAGGATTTCCATGACTCGCTATTGCATTAATTAGGAAGCATAATAGAGGTTTCTTGCACTTGAAATGATTGTCCTAGGCGGAACAATATCTGGGTACCCCATCTTTATTGATTGTCTTACTTTCTCCTTTACTTGTGCTCTTTTTCTTGTTGTTTTTACTCTTGAGAATTGAATCTTATCACACATATCACTATTCATCTTCCACGTTAGTTAAGAAGCAATTTAAGAGTCTTTATTCCTTCCTCTCTGTGGATACGATACCCACTCATCTGGGATTATTACTTCGACACCCGTGCACTTGCAGTGTACACGCATATGTGGACGTGTCAGTGACACTAGTGTTGAGAGGCTATCTTGGTAATCTTTGTGAGTGATTGAAACACCATGAGGGTTAGACAAAGCAAGATTGGAGAGGGTCGAGAGGGTGAGTCGATAGGTAGTGGAGCATCCTCTTTCCCCTCCGATGTGATTTATCCTACCTCCATGTTTCAAAAGTTCTTTGTTGTCACAATAGAGTGAAGGGTTAAGTGATGAACTCCGCTAGGGATTAGTTGCACGAGCAATAGAGTGAAGCATTGAAGTGACTTTAACACCTAGGCCTTACTTGTGACTAGTGGTCTTTCGCGTAGACCAAAGGGTTAGATCTACATATAGGAATAGGATTTATCACTTGGAATCCCAAGAGCTGCTTGCAACTTTACACACTGTGAGGTGCTGAGACTGGTTGATTTATCTGTCGGGGCATAATGTAGTGTTAGTCACGGTAGACCATAGGTTTGGGACCGTGTGTTTAAGGATGTCAATGACTCATTAAGCATTAGTTAGGAAGCATAATAGCTGGTTTTGCACTTGAAGCAATAATCCTAGGAGGAACAATATCTGAGTACACCACTTTTATCAATTACCTTTCTTCTCATTTTATTGTGCCTCTCTTTCTTATTTTCTTTAGTTTGTTTGCATCGATCTTTATCCACATTATCATTATTTCATCTCCACTTAGTTATGTAGCAATCTTGGTGTTTCTATTCCTTATTCCCTATGGATAAGATACCCCACTCACTTGCGATTTATTACTTTGACAAACTCGTGCACTTGCGGGTCACACGCAAGGGGTGTTGTCACCCTTCAAACCATGTAATTGTTTGAGGGCATGGAGGTTGACACACATTCACGTATCTTCGATCACATCTCGTGTCTTCACATTTGCTCACTCCAAGACTTCATCAACATAGTACAATCGCAATTTACTTTGGCTTCTTTCTTTTATTATTTGTATCCACAACCCATCATGCACGAAAGTTCACAAATACAAATGTAATCTAATAAAAGTAATGCTCATCGTAAGAAAGTAATACTTCACATTACTAATACACAAGCACTTATCAGTTTCAATTGCCCACTTCCACATATGCTTTTGATTGATTTATATCCAATTGTGCTTACTTACTTACATTGAGGGCAATGTACATTTTAAGTGTTGGGGGGGGGAGTTCACATTACACAACAAGTTTTGATTGAAAATACATGCTCACGTAGCCAATGGCGGTTCACCTTAGTTGTAATTATTGTATTCTTAATTTTAGGGGAATTTTTAACATTGAATGTTCTCATGCTCTAAGTTTTACTTGAATTTCTAAGAATTTTTGCCCGATTGACAATTGTTGCACTACTCGCTCATTAAACCCTTTTGGAAACTCAAGTTGGATGTTTAAGGGGCTAGTTAGTTTTGTTTTCTTGTGTTAATTTGCTGAAGAAAGGAAAAAATTAAAAAGATGAAAAGAGAAAAATACTTGTTTTAGTTGTGCATTTGAGGTGGAAAGAGCTACCACCTATGAAGTAGGAAGCTACTCTCATAAGTGATATACTAGTTATGCCCTAATGAGAGAAAGAGGTATCTCATGTGATAAGTGAAAGCTAACACCCTGGTAGAAAGAGCTACCACCTCGCAAGTGTGAAAGCCACCTTAGCGGCCACTTCGGAAAAGGCTACCTTAGAGTATGAAGCTACTACCATCTCTTTGTTTTGTGTTGTTTTGTAGATAAATAAGTCCCTTATTCTTAGAACATTGAGAAGTATATATTGGGTTGACTTGAGTGAGTTTGTACACACTTACACGATTTTGGGTTTGTTGTCCTTTTTCATCCGAGTTTTTAGCTAGAGCACTGATTTTTCATATTTAGTGTTGAAAGATCCCTTACTTGTAGAATACTCTCCTTGCATGCTTTGGTGATGAGCATTACTTTATCAGATTTTAGTGGTAATATATGTGTATTTGTGTCACTTGTGTGCATGCACGGTTGTGGAGCCAAATATAGAGGAAGAAAGCCAAAGTAGATTACGATTGTACTTTGTTGATGGAATCTTGGAGTGAACAAATGTGAAGACACAAATTGTGCTCGAAGATACATGAATGTGTGCAAACCTCCATACGCTCAAGCAATTGCATGGTTTGGAGGGGCAAAAAGGCAGTCACATTTTCTTATTCTGACTTATGCAATGATAACAAGATCTTTCTCAATGTTATCTCTTATTGAAGAAGCGACATCATCTACTGCAGCAAGTTATTATAGAAATTTAATATAGCAGTTACTAGGGGAGCTTTCATCGGCACTGATCCTTCTTTCCATCCTTTGTCCCCTACAATAATTCTCTTCTGAAGGAAACATGGTGTCGAAGACTGTAAACCTCTCCAAAAGCCTAGATAAAGCCTCTTTAAACTCTAGCCTCGGGCATCTCCAGAGGTGAGAAAAGATATGCCAAAGGATGGAAAGAATGATCCTTAAATTGGGCTAAAATTGTGACTTAAATAAGGTTGGAATCAGGCATCCACAAGGGTATGAGGAATTTCCACACGCCCGCGTGAATTAGCAAAAAATTGTTTTTCAGCGGCTTATGAATAGTAACTACTAGAATAAATTACTACAGTGATTTACTCCAGTAAACTGCTGTAGTACTCTACTGAAATACCCCTAAATCCACACATTTCATCATTGCAACATAAACGGGCACACATCTATGTTATAGATCGTGTTGCATCTTCAAATAAAAGCACATTTGACGGTAATCTTGCTAGTTTTGCACTAGTCGAAACACATGACTGTGACTGCCTTTGTGCTCCTCCAATTTGCATATTTCCTTGAACATAATGAAGGCTAGCACACACTCACATATCTTTGAGCACAACTTTTGTCTTCACGTTTATTCACTTGAAGATTCAATCAACAAAGTGCAAACGCAATCTACTTTGGTTTCTTTCTTTCATACTTGTCTCCACAACCCTACATGCACAAAAGAACACAAATACAGATATATTCGCGATAAAATCTGAGAAAAGTAATGCTCATCATAACAAAAGAATACTTTGTATTATTAATACACAAGCACTTATCAAACTCCCCTACACTTAAGCTTTTGCTTGTGCTCAAGCAAAAATAAAACATTGAAGCATAAAAGAACGAAATCTTGAAAGTAATTGGCCTTAGGTTTACCAAAAGTATACAAAAGAAGCATTCTACAAGTATGGAAAATTTCAACACTAAATACGAAAAATCATTGATCTAGTTAAAAACTCGAATCAAAAGGATAACAAACCCGATATCGTATAAGTGTGTGTAAATTCACTCAAGTTTACCCAACGTATACTCCTCAAAGTTCTAAGTATAAGGGACTTATTTATTTACAAAGAGAAAGAAAAAGAAATGGTAGTAGTTTTACACATCCTCTAAGGTAGCCCTTTCCGAAGTGGCTGCTAAGGTGGCTTTCACACTTTCGAGGTGGTAGCTTGATAAGTGCTTGTGTGTTAAGAATGTGAAGTATTCTTTCCTTACAATGAGCATGACTTTTATCAGGTTTAAGCACTAATACATGAGTTTTTGTATTCTTTTGTGCATGTAGGGTTATGAAGCTAAGTATTAAGGAAAGAAGCAAAAAGTAGATCGTGAATGCACTATTTGGTGGAATCATGGAAGCAACAAATGCGAAGACACAAGTGGGGCTCTAAGATATATGATTGTGTGCCAACCTCAATGTACTCAAGCGATTATAATGAGTTGGAGGGGCACGAAGGTAGTACATTTGCGTATCCCAACTTGTGCAATGATAGCAAAATCTCCACCAATAAATGCGTTTATTGAAGAAGCGATGCGATCTATGACATAAACGTGTGCCCGTTTATGTTGCCTTTATGAAAAGTAGATTTGGGAGTATTTTTGGCGGGGGTACTATAGCAGGTTACTGCAGCTAAGAAATGTAATAATTTACTGTAGCAATTACTGTTCACAGCCGGCCGAAAATCAGAATTCCAGAGAATCCACACGGGAGTGTGGAAATTCCACACCCCATGTAGAAATTCCACATGCCCATGTGGGAATTACATAGGGGTGTGTGGAACATCCGTATGCCGGTGTGGATGCCCGATTCCAGCCTATTTGAAGCTGTTTTTAGCCCGATTTCAGCATTCTTTTGTCCATCTTTTCCCCAAACTTTCAAGAGGGCGTTGGCTAGGGTTTTGGAGAGGTTCTATGGCTTCCACATCGTGCTCCACTTGGAAGAAGGTTATTGGAGGAGCTTTCATCGGCACCGATCCTTCGAGGTGTGCCCTAGGCTGGACAAGGGGACATTTGGAGGAGACGAGGCCTCTCAGCAAGACCATTGACATGACTATCGAGGGGGTTTTTCTATGGATTACTTGTTTTTATTTTCAGTTTCATAGTTGATTGTAACTAGCTCTATGGAGAGCTAAACTCCCTAGAGGGTACTTGGATTTGTGAACCCTAGGATGTATTTGTTTCATTAAATATTTTATTATGCTTTCCTTAATTGATGTTTTAATTGTGTTCCAATCTTGAATGTTTGATTGATTGACTGCTCCCTTAGAGTGACACTAGGGTTGAGAGTTCACCTTGGTAACCCTTGTGAGTGAGTGACACACGATGAGAGTTAGACAATGCTAAATTGGAGAGGGTTGAGAGGATGAGTCGAGAGGTAGCGGAGCGTCCCCTTTCCCCTTTGACATGATTTATCCTACCTCCATTTCCTTGAGTTCTTTGCGGTCATAGTAGAGTGAACGGGCTATGGGATGACCTTCCACAGGGGCTTAGTGGTAAAGGCAACGAAGTGAAGCATTGAAGTGATTTTAGCACCTAGGGCTTAATTGACTTGGGACCTCTCACCTGGACCAAAGGGTTAGGTCTATATCTAGGAAGAGGGTTTATCACTTGGAATCCCTAGAACTCCATCTAATTCTATACAAATGCGATGTGTTGAGAATGTTCTATTTCTCCACCGGGACATCGTATAGAGTTAGTCACAGTTAACCTTAGATTTGGGACCGTGCATTGAAGGATTTCCACGACTAATTAATGCATTAATTAGGAAGCATAATAGTTGGTTCTACACTTGAATTGATTGTTTTAGGCGGAACAATATCCGAGTACCCCATTTATATCGATTGCCTTTCCTCTCAATATTATTGTGCCTCTCATTCTTATTCCTTTTATCTCTTTTTATATCAATCTCATTCATCATGCTATCAATTTATTCTCATCATAGTTAGATAGCAATCGTTGTGTTTCTATTCACTATTCCCTGTGGATATGATACCCACTCACCTGGGATTTATTACTTTGACACCCGTGCACTTGTGGTTTACACTCATATTCGGTCGTGTCATAGCTATTTCTACCAAGATAGTAGTTTTCACTCATCTAATGAGATAGCTCTTTCTTTCATTAGGGCATAACTAGTATCTAACTTATGAGAGTAGCTTCATACTTCATAGATTATAGCTCTTTCCACCCCTAATGCAAAACCAAAAAAAGTATATATATATTTTTAGCAAAAAATTAACACAAGAAAGAGCAACTAAACTAGTCCCTTAAACTTTGAACTTGTGTTTAATGAGTGAGTAGTACAACAACTGTAAATCGGGTAAAAATTCCCTGAAATTTAAGTAAAAACTAGAGCATGAGAACATTCAATGTTAAAAATTCTCCTAAACTCAAGCATATGACTATTGCGGCTAAAGTGAACTGCCATTGGCTACGTGAGCATGTAATTTCAGTCAAAACTTGTGTAATGTACATGTGTAATGTGAATTCCCCCCTCCCTCACACTTGAGATGTACATTGTCCTCAATATACGCATGCAATCACAATGAAAACTATAACATTCAAGATCATATGTGAAGGTGGACAATTGAAACAATACTCCCCTAAACTCCTAATGGTACATTTTATGGAGCTATATTCCTTGAGAGTTGATTTCCAATGGGTTGTGGAGCACATATGGCCATGTGAAAATCACATTGATCGTGTCTGTGACTAATCCTCAATTTCCATACTTATAAAACCGTCTGCACGTATACACAAAGGGGATTCAGTAAAGCTCACTAAAAACAAAATAAAACTCGAGTATATTAATATAAAGTAATGAAATATAACTCAAGACAAAAAAATGAAAGATAAACTCAGAAAGAAGATCCTTTCTGAGTAGTGCAAGTCCAAAATAATATATGGAAAATAAAATGCAAAAAAAAAAGAATTAAAAGAAGGACGCATCAAACGCCGGTGTCCTCTGTGGTCTCTACTGGTGTTACTGCTGGTGCTACTACTAGTGCTGGTGAAGAAGGTGGATCAACTAGTGTTGGTACTGGTGATGGTGGTGTTGGGATGCATGAGGAGTCCACGGTCTAATAACAAATGGAGATGCTGTGTCTCACTCGAGGATCTGTTGTCAGATGTCAAGACGGGTCATCACCTTAGAATGGTTTGCTGCATATGTGGTGCGAACCTCAGCAATCTCTGTCCAGAGCACCCCTACAACACTCTCGAGCTTCTCAAAATGATCATAGGCTCGAGATGAAGAAAACATGCGCACTAGAGGCCCTATACTTTAGGTGGTGTCTCTGTCTCCATCTGCTCAGGCTGAGGCTCAGGAACAGGCTACATCACCCTTAGCCTCGACTGGCTCTGGTGCGCTGTAATCAGTACATGAACTCCCAGCTGGTACCTACGTACCATTGACAAGATACCCTTGCGTATATCCCGCAAGTGCATGGGTTTGTCGAAGTAATAATCCCGGATGAGCGGGTATCATATCCACAAGGAGTAGGGAATAAAAACACTTATTTCACTTCTTAGCTATGTGAAAGATGAATAGTGATATGTGTGACAATGATTCAATTCTCAAAAGTAAAAACAA
This sequence comes from Dioscorea cayenensis subsp. rotundata, assembly GCF_009730915.1. Taxonomy (NCBI): domain Eukaryota; kingdom Viridiplantae; phylum Streptophyta; class Magnoliopsida; order Dioscoreales; family Dioscoreaceae; genus Dioscorea; species Dioscorea cayenensis. Next base: position 13,748 of record NW_024087042.1, on the reverse strand, counting down.
CAAGTAAGAGAGCACAAGTAAAGGAGACGGTAAGACAATCGATAAAGATGGGGTACCAGGATATTGCTCCACCTAGGACAATCATTTCAAGTGCAAGAACCCTCTATTATGGTTCCTAATCAGTGCAAGTGAGCCGTGGATATCCTTAATTACATAGTCCGAAATCTAAGGTCATCTATGCCTAACTCTATACATGTCCCAGAGGAGAGATTGAACAACCTCTCATCCTCGCACTCGCATAGAATTGCAATAAGTTCTAGGGATTCCAAGTAATAAATCTCTTCCAAATTAAAGACCTAACCCTTTGGTCCAGGTGGAAGGTCCCTAACCACAATTAAGTCCTAGATACTAAGATCACTTCTGCGCTTCATTCCGTTGCACCCGCAACTAAGCCCCAGGAGAAGGTCATCCCTTAGACCATTCACTCTATTACGGCCGCAAAGAACTCAAGGAATGGAGGAAGAATCTAACACATTGGAGGGGAAAAGGGACGCTCCCTGCACCTCCTCGACTCACCCTCTCAACCCTCTCCAACCTAGCTTTTGTCTAACACTCGTGGTGTGTCACTCACTCACAAGGTTACCAACAAGAACTCTCAACCCTAGTGTCACTCTAGGAGAGTATTCACACAATCAAGTATTCAAGGTTGGAACTCAAATTAAACATCAATTAATTGAAAGCATAATAAAGAGATTCAAAGAAATGAATACATCCTAGGGTTGACAAATACCCAAGTGCCCAGTAGGGGTTTAGCTCTCCATGGAGCTAAGTACAATCAAAGAAATAGAATGTAAAAGCAATGAATCCATAAAATACCCCCTCGATAGTCATGTCGATGGTCTTGTGGAAAGTCATCTACTCATCGTCCGAAGATCCCCTTGTCTAGTATAGGATGCGCCTTGACGGAAGCTCCCCTACCAACTTTCTTCCAAAAAGATGACGATGTCGCAGCTGTAGAACCTTTCAAAAACACTAGCCAATACCTCTCAAAACCCTAGCTGAAACCCTCTCAAGTTGGGGAAAAAGATGGAGAAAAGAATACTCAAATCGGGGCTAAATCGGCTTTAAATATGGTCGAATTGGGGATAAACACGCCTGTGGACGCCTGGTGGATTCTTTTGTTCTACAGCTTTTCTCGGCCGGTCAGAACAAAGGTCGCTATAGTACTTTTCTACGTTGTTGCTAAAGTGCTCTGCTGCGGTATCCGGCCTAAAATACTTCCTGAATCCATACTTTCATAGAGGTAACGCAAACGGGCACACGTTCACGTCGTGGATCGCTTTGCTTCTTCAATGATAGAATAGTTGGTGGAGATCTTGTTCTATATGCATAAGTTAGAATGCTTGAGTATGACTGCCATTGTGCCCCTCCAAATAGTTATGCTCACTCAAATATGAGGAGGTTGGCACACACTCTAGCATCTCACACTCGACCTATGTCTTCACGTTTGAACCTTAGCAAGATTTTCTCCAAAAATCGGTGCATTATGATCGACATTGGCTTCTTTTCCTTCATAATCGGCCTCACAACCCTACCCGCATAAAAAGTAATATAAAAAAACACATATTAGTGTAAAAACCCGAGAAAAAGTAATACTTAACATAAGGAAAGAATGCTTTCGCATTCATATCGCACAAGCACTTATCAAACTCCCCCACACTTAAGCTTTTGCATGTCCTCAAGCAAAAATCAAACATTTTGTGCATTGATGAAGGAAATATTGGAAGTGCTTGGCCTTAGGTTCACCAAAGTATGCAAAGAGAGCATTCTAGAAGTAAGGGAAATTTCAACAGTAAACATAGTAAATCAAAGGTCTAGCTAAAAACTTGAATTAAAAAGGACAACAAACCTGAAATCGTGAAAGTGTGTGGACTCACTCAAGTCAACCCGAGTATACTCCTCAAGGCTCTAAGTACATGCGACTTATTTATCTTCAACAAGAAAACAACACGAATTTCAAAGATGGTAGTAGCTTCACACATTCTCTAAGGTAGCCCTTTCCTAAGCGGCCGCTAAGGTGGCTTTCACACTTTCGAGGTGGTAGCTCTTTCACCGGAGTGGTAGCTTTCACTCATCCCTATGAGATATCTCTTTCTCTCATTAGGGCATAACTACTATCCGACTTATGAGAGTAACTTCATACTTCATAGGTGGTAGCTCTTTCTACCCAAAAATGCAAAAATAAACAAGAAAAACTATTTTTGTTTCTTTTTTTATTTTTTTTATTTTTTATTTTTTTAGAATTTAACACAAGAAACAACTACAACTAGTCCCTTTAACATCGAACATGAGTTTCCAAAAGAGTTTAAAGAGTGAGTAGTGCAATGAATGTAAATCGGGCAAAAATTCCTAGAAATTTAAATAAAATTAGACCATGAAGACATTCAATGTTGAAAATTCTTCTAAACTGAAGAATGCAATCAATGCAACTAAGTTGAACCGCCATTGGCTATGTGAGCATGTATATCAATCAAGAACAATAGAAAAGATGTGTGCCCTATGAAACTCTCCCCCACACTTAAGTTGTACATTGTCCCCAATGTACACATGCAAGGTCACTCATAATGTATATCAATTAAGAATATATGTTGGAGAAGCAATCAAAACAATACTCCCCTGATTCCTAGTGTCGCGTTTGACGAAGCTAACTCCTTGAGAGTAGTGTTCCAACAGGTTGTGAAGCTCACACGGCCAAGTGCAGTAGCACTTTGGCCGTGCCCATGACAAAGTCTCAATTCCCCAGATGACAAGACCATATGCACGCATACATGAGGGGTTCAGTGAAGCTCAATAAAAACAAAATAACTCAAGTATATAAAAGATAGAACAAGGAAGACAACTCAAGATGTAAAATGAAAATGAACTCAGAAGGGGAATACTTTCTGAGTGAACAAGTCCAAAATAAAGTGCATAAAAGTAAAGAAATGGAAGTAAAAATCAAATGTGGGTGTCACGCTCTGGGTCCTCTACTGGTGGTGGTGGTGAGAAAGTACATGGTAGGTCCACCGGTGCTGGTATAGGTGATGAGGAAGATGCTGCAGGAGCTGCAGGTCTACATCTCAATAGTTGTTATAGGAAATCAAAACGGGACATAAGATCGGTATACTGGGCTGACTGTATCGCCTGCATCTCGATGATCTCAGACCGCAATATGCCCAGGGTGCTCTCGAGCCTCTCAATATGATCATAGGCTCCTGAAAGGGTACCCGGCTATCCTGGGGTCCCGGCCACCGCCGGGGTGGAATCTCCTCACGCATCCCCTCCACCCTCGATGCTCTCGCTGGTGGGTGTGGCCAAAATGTAAACCCGTGTCCATATCTCGCGCACTCACCCACCATCATCCTGAGCGTATCGAGTCCAAGTCGAGAAGGAAGAACTATATGATCGGGCATGCCGAGATAGCAGCCTCGAACCCCATCCCCGTAATGAGTCTAGTAAAGTAAGGACCAAAGAAATAATACTCCTACTCTCCCACTCTGGCCCTGGTATCGGATATACTCCGCCACAATGTGCCCCAGATGAATGGGCAAGGACCTCACCATGGAATATAAATAAAGTAGTACCGCCGTGACAAAACACTAGTGTTGTCGCCACGACCATCCACAGACCTACTAAGGACAGTAAACAAATACCTGTAGCTCAGCCTAGATAAGTATGTGGCTTTAGACAAGCCTGGTTCATGTCGTCCCGTCCACACAATACCCGAGTAGGCTTGTTGTGGGATCAACGTGTCCTGTAATCTGTCAAGAGATGTCCATACTCCCTCGCCATTATATATGCCCTCATCGTACAAACCAATGCGAATGGAAAACTCAGAAATGCTCATGGCGAATTGACGACCGAACACTCTAAACTGTATATCATTGGCAAACTCAAAAGACGCCAGCACCTCCAAAGTCAGCGGTCGGAAAACTAGCTCTCGTATAGACAATAGCCTCTGCCACCCTCCTACAGCCATAAGTGACTCTAGCTCCCTAACAAACTCATCACCCCGCTGGAAACGGGATTGGCCAAACCCAAGCCCTGATAGTCGCTCCAAACGAGCTTGATGCTCGGGATCCGGAAATGCAATGTGTGCCAATTCGGGTGAAGGTTCCCTAGGGCGCTTGCCTTCTTGCTTCTTCACGTGCGGTGCCATGCCTGCAAGGAATAGTGAAGAGATGATCAAAGACGCTCATTCATAGAATACTACAGAATTCCACATGGGCTTCTGGAAATTATCCATGCCCGTGTGGATCTCCAGGGCGTGAAAAACTGCACGATAGCATTTCTATTTTCCAAAACAAAAAAAAAATACAATGTAAAACCCAGTTAAAATGCTCTCTAAACATGCATAGACCCTTTTAAATCAAAATTTAACGCAACTCAAGTCATTTAATTTACTAAAACAAGAACTGGCAAATAGAGGAGGGATTAGAGATTCACCGAAAGAAAAGAAAAAGATAGGCATGAAAACCTTTAATTCGGTACGAAAATTTGCTTGAAATCCCCGTAACACAATGATCAACGGCGAGGAAATTAATCAGGAGCGGCTTTCAGGTGGTTGAAGATGAAGAGGAAGAGAAATCACAAGGATTTTTAAAGAAAAATTTGCGCATTCCCACGAGCGTGCGGAAATTACACACGCCCGTGCGTCTCCACATGAAAACTGCACAGCGGCAGGTGCACGCCCCTGTGCACTCTCGGGAAAATGCCATTTCGACTCTGAATGCTCTCGCACGGGCGTGTGGAAAATTCCCACACCCGTGCGTCCGATCTACAGGGTCAGCTGCATGCCCCTGTGGCTTCTCTAGACATCCGAGAAATTTCCTAAGTGTTCCGCACGCCCATGCGGAAATGCCACATGGGCGTGGACATTCACAGGTCCACTTCATAGGGGCAAACGCACACCCTTGTGCCTCCTCGGGATGGAGAAAGCTCCTCTGCAGAGATTCGCATGGGCATGCAGAAATTATCCACACCCGTGCGAAGTTCACAAGGTCGCCCACAGGGGCGAGTTCACGCCCCTGTGTGCTCTCGGGATAATCTGCCAAACTCTGTAGAAAATCACACTCCCGTGCGGAAATTACCCACGGGCGTGCGATATTCACATGGTCATTCACAGGGGCAGTCGCACGCCCCTGCGCCTTCTCTAGATGAGCTCACAGTGTAAGTCCACGGGGGTGCGGAAATACCCCACGCCCGTGCGTTTTCCCTGGCTGCCTTAGAAAAACCTGCAAGCTCTGCAAGAAATTTTTGAACATGTTTACACACTCAGAGCCTGCCCTATTATACAAGTTTTACCAGTGATAAACATGAAATAAAGCTCAAACGACACTAAGAAAAATAGGAAACGCTTGGGTTGCCTCCCAAGAAGCACTTGTTAAACGTCACTAAGCTTGGCGTACCTTGTCTTACCTCACTGGGGCTCATAGATGAATGTTGCCCTCTTACCCATGACTTGGAAGCATGATGAGCACAATCTCTTGAAGGTAGAGGGTGTATTATAGTGCTTGGGGCCACCTAGCAATGGTTCATCCAACTTTTTCGGTTCACGTACGTCTCCAACAGCCTTGGAGTGTTTCCGGTGGCATCTCCTACCCCTCTTCATTTTCCGAAGCACCTTCTTCAAGATCCCGGGGGTAGATGGGACTTTTTCCGTCGAACCAAGCATCATTTATTCTTCATAATCATCCTCTTGGTCGAACAAACCCTCGTACGGGTCCGGATTGAACATTTCCTGCATGTATTCATCAACAATCTCATAAGTAGTGTCTAGAAAATATAAAGTGTCATCAAAATCAAGAGAATGCCGCATGGCTTCAGCAAGGCGGTATGTGAGCTTGTCATCTCCAACGGTCAAAGTTAGCTCTCCGCTGTCCATGTTAATCAATGCCTTGGAAGTCCATAAGAACGGCTTCTCAAGTACCAAAAGTACATCTGCATCCTCATCGACATCTAGCACCACAAAGTCTACAGGAAATATATACTTGTCCACCTTGACAAGTACATCTTCGATGATACCCCTCGGATGTCTCACCGTTCGGTCTACCAATTGTAAAGTCATCCGGGTGGGCCTCAACTCACCCAAGCCTAACTTTCGAAAGAAGGTGTATGGCATGACGCTAATGCTGGCCCCTGAGTCTGCCAATGCCATTTCTTCACCCATATTGCCAATGCTACACTGAATGATAAAGCTTCCCGGGTCTTTCATCTTTCTCGGCATATTCTTTTGCAACACCGTCAAGCATGAAGCATCTAGAATCACCGAAGTACTCTCCTCCAACTTCCTCTTGTTAGTCAACAAGTCTTTCAAGAACTTCGTGATACTTAGGCATTTGAGCCAATGCCTCAACAAAAAGGAATATTGATGTGGAGTTGTTTGAACAAACTCGTAAAACTTCTTCTACTATTCATCCCCTTGGTCATTCTTCAATCTAGAGGGATAAGGGATTCTTGGCTTGAAAGGTGGGGATGCCACCTCCTTCTCTTTGCTTGTTCCCTCTTCGACCTCTATAACCTTTGGTGCGTGTTCTTTTGGTATCTCACTCGGAAGCTTACCTTCAACCTCATGACCACTTCTCAAAGTGATCGCCTTCACCTGCTCTCTAGGGTTGGTCTTTGTATTGCTTGGCAAGCTTTCATGTGGCCTTTCAGAGAGAGAATTCGCAATTTGCCCCACCTGATTTTCAAGGTTATGTAAAGAGGCGGTGTGATTGCAAAGTGTGGCCTCAACTGATTCAAACCTTGTCCTTGCACATTGCACAAATCTAGTTAAGGCCTTCTCCAAATCATTAATTCGGGTTTCCAAACCTGAAACATTGTTTTCCAGATGCGGGGCTTATTGTTGTGGTTGGAAACCCGGTGGACCCATGGCCTTTGGTGGACCCTGATTGCTCCATCAGAAATTTGGATGATTCTTCCAACCAGGATTGTAGGTATTGCTATATGGGTTTCCTTGAGGTCTCATGCCATTACCTACAAAAATTGACGTTTCTCAACCGAAGATGCATCACCAATAGAGATTGGGCAATTGAGGAAGCATGTCCTCCACCATACCCGTTGTAATTCATCACGGTCGCTATTTCTATTTGAAGTTAGAAGATCTAACTTCTTACTCAAATTTTTCCTCTTGAGCCGCCAATGAAATTATCGTGATCTATCTCATGGACACCGCCACCTTTTTTTCTTCTCCCTAGCATTCCATTGGTAGTCGCTTTAACCCCATTTCTTCAATTAATTGACGGGCTTCATCGGGGTTCTTTCTACCTAAGGTACCTCCTACTGCCGCATCTAAGAGTAGCTTTGTACTTGGGTTCAAACCATTGTAAAAGGTCTGAACAATCATCCACTCGAAACTGCTTTTATGGCATTTTCTCAGGAGCTCCTTGAACCTTTCCCATGTCTCAAATAGAGACTCCAATTCCAACTGAACAAAGAATGAGATCTCATTCCTAAGCTTTACAAATTTTCCGGGAGGGAAATAACAGTAAAGAAAAGCTTCTACCATTTCCTCTTATGTTATAATTGATGCTCTAGGTAATGAGTGTAGCAACAGCTTTACTCTTCCCTTTAGGGAAAATGGGAAGGCTCGCAACTTGATGGGATCATCCATCACCCCGTTTATCTTCAGCATATCACACACCTCAAGAAAAACTTTCTATATGACCTGCTTTGGATCCTCATAGGCCAAAACCATCGAATCGGGCGTATCATCGTAACATGTGGATGAATACCGGCTTCAGCTCAAAGTTCTGAGCTGTAATCGGGGGACGCACAATACTCGATTGTGTCCCAACACTGAAGGTCTGGAATAATCGGATAATGTCTCCTGTTGCTCATTCTGTTCTGCCATGTTTTCAGATTCTTCCACTTCCAAATAAGCTAGATTAGACTGTTCTTGCACAGGCTCTTTCCGTTTTCTTCTGAGTGTACGTTCAAGTTCGGGATCTCCTTCAATCAATATTGAGGGGTTCCCTAGGGTCATAACCTGGAGCTGCACCCAAAAAGAAAGAAAAAGAAATCAGAACGATGATAGAATAAGAAGATATCAAATAGAATGTATGGTAAAATAGCTAAGAAAACAAAATGCAAAGTATCTCTAAATGCCCACTCCCCGGCAACGGTGCCAAAAACTTGACAAGATCCCCTTGCGTATATCCCGCAAGTGCACGGGTTTTTCGAAGTAATAATCCCGAATGAGCTGGTATCGTATCCACAGGGAGTAGGGAATAAAAACACTTAATTAACTTCTTAGCTATGTGAAAGATGAATAGTGATATGTGTGACAATGATTCAATTTTCAAAAGTAAAAACAACAAGTAAGAGAGCACAAGTAAAGGAGAAGGTAAGACAATCGATAAAGATGGGGTACCTGGATATTGCTCCACCTAGGATAATCATTTCAACTACAAGAACCCTCAATTATGTTTAATAATCAATGCAAGTGAGTCGTGGAAATCCTTAATTACATAGTCCAAAATTTAAGGTCAACAATGCCTAACTGTATACATGTCCCGAAGGAGATATTGAATAACCTCTCAACCTCGCACTCGCATAGAATTGCAATAAGTTCTAGGGATTCCAAGTGACAAATCTTTTCCTAATTGTAGACCTAGCCCTTTGGTCCAGGTGGAAGGTCCCTAACCACAATTAAGCCCTAGATACTAAGATCACTTCTGCGCTTCACTCCGTTGTACCCGCAACTAAGCCCCAACGGAAGGTCATCCCTTAGACCATTCACTCTATTGTGGCCGCAAACAACTCGAGGAACGGGGGTAGAATCTAACACATCGGAGGGGAAAGGGGACGCTCACGTACCTCTCGACTCATCCTCTCAACCCTATCCAACCTAGCTTTGTTTAACACTCGTGTTGTGTCACTCACTCACAAGGTTATCAACAAGAACTCTTAACCCTAGTGTTACTCTAGGAGAGTATTCACACAATAAAGTATTCAAGGTTGGAACTCACAATTTAAAGCATAATAAAGAGATTCAAAGAAATGAATACATCCTAGGGTTCACAAATACCCAAGTACCCACTAGGGGTTTAGCTCTCGATGGAGCTAAGTACAATCAAAGAAATAGAATGTAAAAGCAATGAATCCATAGAAAACCCCCTTGATAGTCGTGTTGATGGTCTTATTGAAAGTCCTCTACTCGTCGTCCAAAGATCCATTTGTCCGGTATAGGATACGCCTCGACGGAAGCTCCCCTACCAACTTTCTTCCAAAGAGATGATGATGTCAGAGCTGTAGAACCTCTCCAAAAACTTAGCCGAAACCCTCTCTCAAGTTGGGGAAAAGATGGAGAAAAGAATACTGAAATCAAGGCTGAATCGGCTTTAAATAGGGCTGGAATTGGGGATCCACACGCCCCTGTAGACGACCGTGTGGATTTTTTCCACACGGGCATGTGGAAATTCCACACGCGCGTGTGGATTCTTTGTTCTGCAGCTTTCTCGGCCGGCTATAAATAGTGCTGCTATAGTACTTTCTACGGTGTTGCTACAGTGCTCTGCTGCAGTATCCGGCCTGAAATACTTCCCGAATCCATACTTTCATCGAGGTAACACAAATGGGCACACATTCATGTCGTGGATCGCTTTGCTTCTTCAATGAAGGAAAAGTTGGTGGAGATCTTGTTCTATATACATAAGTCACAATGCTTGAGTATGACTACCCTTGTGCCCCTCCAAATGGTTATGCTCACTGAAATATGAGGAGGTTGGCACACACTCTAGCATCTCACACCTGTCCTATGTCTTCGCGTTTGAACCTTAGCAAGATTTCCTCCAAAAATCGGTGCATTATGATCCACATTGGCTTATTTCCTTCATAATCGGCCTCACAACCCTACCTGCATAAAAGTAACAAAAAAGCACACATATTAGTGTAAAAACCCGAGAAAAGTAATGGTTAACATAAGGAAAGAATGCTTCGCATTCATATCGCACAAGGACTTATCAACCATCCCCATCTGTCTCATCGTCTCTTAACCCAGGGAGTAGGTACGATCATCTTTTTCGTCCCTCTTATAGTGTCTAGTAGACCAATCCTGATGATGAGAATGGTGATGTAGGGACCGGAGTAGAGGACGCTGATCCGTGCATACTGTGCTTGGTGTCTTAAATACTTGGCCAAAATGTGCCCCAGATGCAACGGCTCACTCTGTACCATGGAGTATAAGTATAGAAGCTCCTGTTTGCTTAAAATTCCAATACTGTCACGCGCGGTTGTTCTCTGATCTAGTTAGGACAGCGTGAATGTATCGATAAGCAGGTTGAGAAAGGCATGTCACCTTCGAGACCCCTGGCTCATACTCCCCTTGTCCACACAGCATCCTATATGCTCTATGAGGAGTAAGACTACAAGGATAATCGGTCGGTAACAGATCATACTCCTCGATTCTGATAAATGACTCGTCATACAGTCCTAGCCTGATAGAAAACTGTGTGACACTCGTGTTATAGTGATATCCGAATGCTCTGAACTATATGGCATTGTCGCAATCAAAACTATTGTAAGATCGGTCAAACTTGAAAGACGATAATACCTACAGCATCAACATAAGGATAGTTGGCTCTCGAATAGACAATAATCTCCTCCAGCTTCCCACTGACAGTAGCTCGTCAACCTCATCGGCCATATCATCAGTGAATTAAACCTCTCTAAGTGCACTCAAGTCCAGGAATCAAGTCTATCCGAACATGAGCATCGACAGTCACTTAAACTGAGGCTGGTGCTTAGCTATCGCAAACTCCATCTGTTCTGGCTCAAGTGAGGGCTTGTGTGGTTGCTTGTCGGCTTCCGTCTTTGTCCTGGGAGCCATACCTGCATCATTCTAAAATCTCAAAAATACATCACAAATTCATTCTAAAATTCTTCTAAAACATACATCCATCATTTAAACATCAAAATGAAACCCATTCACCAAATTTAATTGAATAAAATCAAGTATGGTGAAGAAAAGAAGGAATGAGGGTTTACAACAAAATGAGATGGAACCTTGAAATCGGCTAGAAAACTCGAGTAAAATCCCTCTAAAATGATGGTGAGAGGTAAGGAGAGTGTAAGGATACGTTCCCTGAGTGGTTGGGCGTGTGGAAATAAAAAAGCGCAGGTGATTTATAAAGAAGAATGACACCCTTTTGGCTTTTGTACATCCACACGGGTGTGTGGAAATTATACAGGCCCGTGTGACTCCAATTGGGAGATTCACAGGGGTACACACATGCCGCTGTGTGCTCTCGGGATAGCACACTTCACCTCTAAACACATCTACACGGGCATATGGAAATTCCCCATGCCCGTTTGCCCGACCCACAAGGGCACCCATACGCACTTGTGGCTTCTCTGCCCATCCGAGAAATTTCTCTAAGTGTTTCACACGCCCGTGTGGACATTCCACACGGGTGTGGATCTTAACAGGGCAATTTATAGGGGCACTCACACCCTTGTGTCTTCTCGGGATAGAAGAGAACTCTCTGTAGGAAATCACACAGGCGTGAGTGTATTACCCACACCCGTGTGTAGTTCACAGGGGCAGACACAGGGGCAGACACACAACCCTGTATCTTCTCAATATAGAGCTCTGAACTTCTACAGAGAAACACACGCCCGTGTGGAATTCCACACGGGCATGCGACCATCACAAGGTCATTCACAGGGGCAGACACACACCCCTATGCCCTCTTCGGATGAGCTGTGAATGAAAACACACGCCCGTGTGGAATTTCCACATAGCCATGTGTCTTCTCTGGATAACTTTGAAAAAATTACAGACCCTGCATAAAAATTTTGCACAATTTTATACATACAAAGCATGCATATACTTTGAAAACTAACAAGAGAATCATGAAAATTATGCTCAAATGACCAACAAACTTGCCAATCACAATTATGCACAAGAAAAACACAACAATTGCATGTAAACATCAAGATACCAACACTCAATCTCTTATACATGCAAACACTAAACTAAAATTTAGAAAAATAGTAAAGACTTGGGTTGCCTCCAAGAAGAGTTTGTTTAACGTCGCTAAGCTTGACGTACATCTTCTTACCGCACGGGGGCTCATGGATGAAGGTTTTCCTCTTACCCATGACTTGAAAGCATGATGAACATAGTCTTTTGAAGGTAGAGGTGGAGTTATCAAGTTTGTTGCTGATAAGTGCTTGTGTATTAGTAATACAAAGTATTCTTTTCTTATGATGAGCATTTCTTTTCTCAGATTTTATAACTAATACATGTGTTTTTGTGTTCTTTTGTGCATGTAGGATTTTGGAGCCAAATATTGAGGAAGGAAGCCAAAATAGATTGTGATTGCACTTTGTTGATGGAATCTTAGAGTGAACAAACATGAAGATACAAGTTGTGCTCGAAAATGTGTGAATGTGTGTCAACCTCCATGCGCTCAAGCAATTAGGTGGTTTGTAGGGGTACATAAAGCTAAAACAACAAATGAGTAAAGAATGAAATGGCTAGAGTAATAATCTAAAGATGTTTACTAGATATTCCCTTAATGTCCCGAAGCAACGCGCTAAAAACTTGATCGCTTCCCCGCAAGTGTACGGGATCGCTAGTAATACCTCGTGCAAAGACACGAGGATCGTATTCCACGGGGCTAAGGATCTCCTATTACTCCTTCTCGAGCTATTATCTAGCCTAAGATCTTAAGTGATGGGTTTACTCTACTAAAAACAAATAAAACTAAACACAAGATTTGCTAGCAAATTAGAGAGAACAAGCAATAAGCAAGCAAGAGAATCAATGAAGTGCAAAGGCCTATGGATGTGGATCCCCTTGAGGGGTTATCATGCAACATGGATGATGATTTAAAGATGCAAGGGTAAATTGGACCATGAGATTCCAAGATTAGAACAACCCCAATTTCTCGGCGATTGAACCCTAATCCCATACGAACATAGATAGGAATTTCTTCCAAATCTACATTCCTACGATTGCATTAAGTACAAGGAAATCTCGCTTAGGAATAAACCTACTCTTCTTCGGATTAAACCTACATGGAGGGCTACCAAACACCCGATTTCTAGCGTGATGATACAAGTATCCCCCTTCTAATCCATTCATGACCTAATACATGCGAGCAAGTCACATCTACATGCATCATTCATAAAAAGAGCTACGGATTTCTCCTTGGTGTAACACTTAGCATGAAAAACAATGGATTAGATCTCAAAAAAATACCCAAGCATAGAGTTAACAAGCAATCATCCAAAATACATGATAAAACCCCCCAAGGTTCACCAACACCCGTGGCCTTGGGGGTCTAGTGTGTCATCATCTCATAACAAAGCATACAATCAAGCAAAAACATGAAACAAAGACATAGTATGACACTCCCTAGATGAAATGGTGAAGGATGGGGCGAGAATATGCCGAATGACGCTTCCCCCGCTAAAGGAATGCCGAATGACGCTTCCTCTAGCCGCGGTTCTCCTTCCTTCAAGTCGTGATCGATCTCCCCTTTGAATGATGTTGCCTTCTTGCCTTGAGAGCCTTGGACCTTGGGCTTGAATGATCTTCTAGCTTTCTTGCCCTTCTTCTCCTCCCCAAGGTCGCCCAAAAATCTCCCAAATGATCTCCCAAAAAGTCGGCCAACAAAAAAAGTTCTTCAATCAGCCCTAAAAGTGAGTATATATACCCCCCGAGGCATACGGGCCAGATAGGGGTCGATGGGGGTCGATAGCACACGTAAAACCCTAGATTCTGCCCGTGACGGGTGCATACGGCTCCATACGGCCCC